>NW_010312124.1:0-4205 GCF_000700745.2 Antrostomus carolinensis
ACCCACCCCCTCTGCCCCACCCCACAGCTGATGGCGTTTGTGGCAGAAGAGAGGAAACGCTACAAGGTCTACCCGCCCCCGGAGCAAGTCTTCACCTGGACGCGGATGTGTGATATCAAGGATGTGAGTAGAGCTGCGGGTGCTGGGGGGAGATGGGGGCGTTGCTCTGGCTGCTGCTGCTGCTGCTGCTGCTGCTGCTGCACTTAAAAATGAGAAGCACACGGGGCTGGATGTGCAAACACGTTCATTTGGTGTTTGGTCTCTTCAGTGTCAGCCCCATGTGATGTGGATGCTGTTGTTTCTCTCGTATAACCTGTAAATCCTGACTTCTCTTCCATCTCTGCTACTGAAATGTAATTTTATTGCTTTATTACTCTCACCAGCCACAGAATTTCCTTTAAAACTTTTGGACTTTTGACCTTATTTTCATTGTTACCAACTTAATCTGGTGATTGATGTTTGAATTTCATCTCTTGTGGGTTTTTTCCACTAATCTCTAATGAACTATAATTAAAAAAAAAAGTCAGTGTCTTAAGGTAATCCTGTTGCCAACAAGCTGTATTAAAAAAACAGCGCAGCAAGTGTGGCATAAAGCTAAAACATGAGGAAATTTACTTGGAAAACACCTTCACAAGATGTTTTGTTGTGGCTCTTTGAAAAGGTTGGGTTTTCACACTCTACATGTCTTCATAACCTTGGCAGCAAAGCTGTGGCAGTGTTAATTCTCAGCGTTAGGTGGAGACTGTTCTTTAACTTGTGTAGAATGAGATGTCAGCGGTTTAACTTCAGTTTCTGGGGGCTTTGTTTGTTTGTTTTAATCTGATCTGTGTTTGTTTTGGGATAAAGCTCATTTATAAGCTTTCTTTTTTTCTTTCCTTCCCTCTTTTGGGAATGATACTGATTATAATTGAGTGCTAACAAAGCTCTGCTTTCAGGTGAAGGTTGTCATTTTGGGACAAGATCCGTATCATGGACCTAATCAAGCTCACGGGCTCTGTTTCAGTGTCCAGAAGCCTGTTCCACCTCCCCCCAGGTATGACAGCACTCAATTTGCAAAATTCCTTTCCTTGACAATTTTTCTGCAGCTCTTTGTTGCTCTCAGCCATGAACCAGGTCATTGATAGGAAATGTGCTGCGAGTACTGAAATTTGAGTTGTGCACTGCCTAGAAAATACATCACTGCAAAAGTGTGGGTAATTCTGTGTAGTTTGGTGTTCTGAAACACATACTGGATCTAAATTTGCATTTTTGATTGTGCTGAGATCTTGTTAAGCTTCTATCCAGGCACACCAAGGGGAGTCCTTGCTACCCTGCTTCTACAAATAGCTTCATTATATTAAAGAAGATTAAAATCAATGCCCTTCTTGCCTAGTGTAAGAGCAGTGAGTGGTGCTGTTTGCTCTTATCTTTAAACACACGTGTTAAAAAAACTTCTGATGGTTTTTGTTTGCAGTTTAGAAAATATTTACAAAGAACTGTCTACGGATATTGAGGATTTCACTCATCCTGGTCATGGTGATCTAACTGGCTGGGCTAAGCAAGGTGAGTTAGTAGACCCTCTAGTAACGTGTCCATTGTTAGTCATGAAGAAGCCTGTCTAGAAGATAGACCCCATGGTTGGAAACAGTTTGTAAAAGAGAACGTCAGTTCTGAGTGCCTGTCACTCAGCAGGTACCTTCAAATGAAAATTTAATTTATCACTTCTCAAGGGAAGCAGGAAAAAAGCAATTAGCACTTGATTTTTGTTCCATCCTCGGTGGATCTGCTTGCTTTGCCAGGAGTGCTCCTGCTCAACGCTGTCCTGACGGTGCGAGCTCACCAGGCCACCTCGCACAAGGAGAGGGGCTGGGAGCAGTTCACGGACGTGGTGGTGTCCTGGCTCAACAAGAACTTGCACGGAGTTGTCTTCATGCTTTGGGGAGCCTACGCCCAGAAGAAAGGCAGCTCCATTGACAGGGTACGGGTTACTCCTCCTCATCTCCTCCCTCTCCCTCATTTTTCTCTTCAGTTGGGTGGACACTAGAGGGCACTTCCCTTACAGAATTGAGGGGTTTTTTTTCTCTGCTTGAACTCTGCTGTCAAATTTAGTTGCCCTTCTGTTCCAGCTTAGCCTTTCCCAGAATTAAGCAACCAAAAGTGGAGCAAGTGTAACCTTCTGTTGTCAGAAAAGCAGCCAGTTGAGGACAGAACTGTTTTTTTCTAAGAAAAGACTCCTGAATAAGTATAAAATTTGCTGTTAGGATGACAGCAATTGAAAACCAGCCAAGATATTATTGCTGCTTGACGTAGTATGTCCTCCTCTGCGCAGTGGGATAAAGGTCTTGGTCCTCATGGCCAGTTCCTCAGGTCCTCAGGCTGGTGGCCGAGGAGGTGTAGAGAGGAAATCACACCTGCTTGGTTGGGGCAGACGCAGCCAGCCTTGAGCTGGGAGCTGAGAACATGCAAATCTTAACGGGCTGTTTCCTCTGATGCTTTACAGAAACGCCACCACGTCCTGCAGACGGTTCATCCCTCCCCCCTCTCTGTCAACAGGGGGTTTTTTGGCTGTCGGCATTTCTCCAAGACGAATGAATTGCTGAAGAAATCAGGCAAGAAGCCCATCGACTGGCGAGCGCTCTGAGCTGCAGGAGAGGCTGTGGTGTCTCCTGGTTGGAAACTGCCCCTGTTTCAGGGGTTGTCTCATTTCTGAAAAACTTCTGCTGACCTGAGAATTCCTCTTTGGATGTTGATCGAGGAACAACCGACCAAACTTTCAGAGATGTTGTATTTTTTTTTTAAATGTTTATTAAAGTGCAGGTTGGAGTATTACATGGACAACTTCTCTGCTGTTTGAACAGGTTTCAGCCTAGTTTGATGCAAAGAAAACAGTTCTATATTAATTTGTATTTGTTCTTGTAATGGGAATAATTTTCAAGCTCTTGAGAAGGGATGTCAGTTCTTACAGGTGAAGCTGTTCAGCTTGTGTAAATAAATACGCTGCTGTGCTTCCTCCCACTCCTTTACCTCCTGCTCTGCAAATCCAGGTTTCATATTGGGGTGTGGAGCTGACTCCACGGGAGAAAAGGCACCTGCTTTTGGTTTTAGCTTTTGCTACAGATTATGAGATTTATTAGCAATCCAGCCTCATGGCACAGTAAAGACTGCAGGCTCTCAGGAGTGTTACTGGGTGTATCTGTACTCTCAAGATTTCAGGGTTAATCCCCCCAGCAGCCAAGGGGAGGCTGTGACCAAGGCTCTGGTCATGCTCTGAGTTTTTTGTGGGCATTTAGAGGGGAAAACCATAAATTTTTAGATGGTTACTGGGTGTGTTTATCGTTTGGATGACAGGTGAGCTGCAGTGACCGTGAACTTTGTGGTACCTGCCAGTGGCAGCAGCAAAGGTTGGTTCTTCAAGATCTGCCAGTTGATGGGCTGATGGCTGCAGATTATTTAAGATCTTTTTAAGATCCCAAATTAAAAAGATCTTAAGATCTTTTTAAGATCTTAAAATGGAGGGATTATTTAAGATCTTTTTAAGATCTTAAAGCGGAGGGGTTTTTGTGCTTTGCCTTCCTAGGAGCAAATGGAGGTTTCTAGCTATTGTTGAAAATAACTGTTGGGACTTCCAGGATAAAGACAGGGTTGGACTTTGCACTTCTGGGTTTTCAGTCCATCTCTGACTTCTCCGTTCCTTTAATGGAAGTGAAGTGCCGCCTTTGTTTGGAAATTCCATCTGTTTTAATAGAATTCCCCTGTAAACCTTTCTCTGTTGTTTGCCCCCGTAGGTAACACTAGTACCAGTGAAATTGACACTTTCTGTGGCTGTGTTGTGGCTTTTTGTTTGGTTATTTGTTTGGTTTTTTTCCCCCCTCGGTTTGTTTTTAAATAAAAATGACTTTGTTTATGTTGTGATGTGATCTTAACCTTGGTAGGAACAAGGCAGGGAGGGAGGGAAGGGTTCCTAAGGGGAGGCAGTGGCTCTGCAATGGGTGCCGGCCTGGGGTGTGGGGTCCCTGCTCCCCCAAGGGAGCCACAGCTGCTGGAGCTTCTCCATCTCCTTGTCCCCATGACCGGGCGCGGGGCCAGGCCACCTTTGTCCCCTGAGGATCGGGTGTCCCCAGCCAGCCTTGCCAAGGTCCCCCCCCCACTTTCCACCCTCTCTCCTCCAGCAGAAGTTTTCCAGACGCGTTAACAGGGAAATATTTCTCCTTGACGTTACCGTCACG
>NW_010312125.1:0-3428 GCF_000700745.2 Antrostomus carolinensis
GGGGCCGTGGGTGCCTCCCGGGGCGTGTCTGGAGGCGGCGGGTTCGATACGTACGGAAATAAAATTCCCTTCCGTAGCCGGCTGGGGAGGGCGGGGGTCGGCGGCCATGAGGGACCCCCGCGGCCAGGCCCCTGTGAGGGCGTCGAGCTCGGCGCCAGCCCCTCCTGTGCGTTTCGCTCCTCCGAGCCGGCTCCGAGCACCCTCCGGGCTGTATTTGTGATGGGGGACAGCCCATTGCAGGCACTGCTGGTTTATTTCTGCCTCTCCTTCTGCCGCCTCGCTGTTGGGCTTTGCTTTTGTACAGGCCGCCTAGCTTATGTGAAGCCACCGAGTGTAAATTTCATTAAAAACTATAAATTTGGGGGTTTTTAACTTATCCTCAAATCCCTGTATTGTGCAGTAGGGATAACGGTGATCCTTGTGTAATGATTGACCTAAACCATGCTTGAGGTAGCGTTACATGTTTTAAATGCTGTTGGGCAGCAGGGCAGGCTGAAAAAGTTGGGATGGGTGGAGGACAGAGTACAGAGCTGAATTACCTCATTTCCTCTAAAAAAGGAGCTTCACCTGCTTGGCTGTGATTTCGACTTGCAAATCTGCTCATGGACTATGCCCTTAAATAAGGGGATGCCATCCAGATAGATTTTTTTGGTACAGACAGTGTTGGCAGAGGCATCACTGTAGTTGATAATGGCTTATAGTGATGGAATGCTGTGCTTATTAAAATAATCAAACCAAAGCCCTGAGGATGGCTTGATAATAGCTTGTACCCAGGTTGCATTCACAATGGCAGTTAACTGTCACTTCCAAGCTTGCAAGAATTAGAGCAGTTCCTATATGCTAGGAATTGAGAAGAAAACTTAGTTTGTGGGAGAGGGAGATGAACATGCTCCTAATGAAACTAAAAATATCCTCCTTATCGCAGGAGAGCAGGGAAATGGCTGATCAGAGCAGTCTGGAGAGTGCTTTGTTTAGGAGGAGATGGCATGTGGTTAATGTGATTTCTGTCAAGATTAAACTTGATCAGTACCTGGCAACTGTCAGGTCACAGCACTGTCTTCAGTTTCTGTGTGTCTCAGGCTGATGAATTTTGGAAGGCATACTAACATTTTCCCTAGAGAAAACTAGACACCAGAAACTGCCTGTATTTTTGTATGGTTTAACTCCTGGCAATAATTGGAGAGTTAATTGCTTCTATGTATATTTGTGTGTGTAGGTGCCGAAAGGTTACCCTTTGGAAGGCAGTGAATAGTGCAGGTAGTGCTTTTTGTTGCACTGTGGTTGTTTGCAGGTGTGACCCAGCGCTGACCACAGGTCTGATTGTGGTGACTTGTCTTTTGCTGCTTGTTGGCCAGATTGAACAGTCCTTCTCCCTTAGGTGGCCTCTTTACCTTAAAGTTTTAGTTAAATTAAGTATCTCAGTCATAATCCACTTCTCGTGGATGCTGTAAAGTTGTAGAAGTTACTTTAGCTGATTGACTGGTTGGCTTTTACTGTTGGGCTTTTGGTGCAGCCAGTTACACTGGGCAACTCCTCAGTAAACAAATGCCACAGGGCCTGCAGAAAGGTGCCTTTTCATTGTAGGCAGTTGCTGGACTGTTATAAACAACTCTTTGACAATAATAGCTTCTTCATTGGCAACAAAAAGAGGAGAACAATGCTTAAAAGTTATAAGCACTTCTGAAGACAAAAATTGTGGATTTTCCTGTCTGGAATTATTGGTCTGTAGCTGACTTTCAAATAACATGAACATTTTTTAAGCAGCAGAGGTAACTTGAAAATTTGCCTCTTAGGACTGTCTTGGACTAACGTTGTTGGGGTGCAGCTATCCCCCATGTTATTGCCAGGTCCTGGGAAGTAAATTGATATGTTTTGTAACAAGAATCATGTACTCCTGGTGGAGCCAAGACCATGTCAGTTTCTTGGTGTGCTTGGCAGTGCAGGTGGTAAATGTGTGTTCTTCCTGCAGATAAAATCTGTCTGAGCTCTTTGGTAGATCTTAAAAGTACCTCTGTAGCCTGGATCTAGAAACATGCAGAGCAATTTTCTAGCTCTTCAGGGAGAGAAGGGAAGAGAAACTTTGTGATCCAAATCTCTTGTTCTTTAGGATATATCCAAAGAATATAGAAGAAAATAAATTCCCACCATTGGCTTGTTGCTGTTATCATATTCTGATTTTTTGTTTTTGTTTACTTCTGTGCACTGCCTGCTCTCCTGGGATTGCACTCTTTGGACTTCTGTTTCTTGCTTTCCATCTCTGTTCCCTTCTCTCCTTTCTTGTTAATTTTTCTGGAGTTTTAGCTTAACTTTTTCAATTTTTCAGTGCTTATAGCATTCAAACAATTTTTCTGCGGTGTTACAGAAGCCTGTAGTGTCTTGTCCTGTACTGACTTGTAACGTTGTGTTTTGATATTATACCAGAATTGGGATTTGTTTAATAATCACTCAGAAGTTACTTTTAGCTTTTTTTTATTTTAAAAATAAATAAAAATCCTTTACATTCCCCATCAGTGTCACGCTGTTAACAGACACCTCTTCAAGTAATACATGCATGACCTTAAGAGTTCGGCAGCACACTGTTGAATTGGCTCCACAGGCCAATTGAAACAGATTTAAAGTATTTTAAAACTTCTGAAAAGTGTTTTCCTTCCAGGTGCAGTTCTGTGGTTCACTTAGTTTGAAAGACGAAATGGGCATTCCAGATCTGTTTGTGAAGCAAAGCAACAGTTGACAGTAAAACTTACTACCTCTGAAACCTTACAGGATGATGTAATCATGAGAGAGAGAGTACACTTGTTAAATTCAAATAGCTTTCATAAATTTACATGAGGTTTACTAAGGCAATGCAGAAATTTAAATAGACTGCTTTAAATGTTTGGATTTCTTGCATTGTCAGTCGGTACCATTCCCCACCCTGATACAGCTCCAGAGAAGTGATGGAAAAAAGCTAATACAGAGAAAAGACACTAAGATCGATTATAGGAAAAATATACATTAAACTGTTTGTATGTATGCAGTCTGCAAATGTGTGTAGTAATAGATGATTCTGGCCCTTGGGAGAAGAAGTAGAGGGTCATTGAAATAAGAGATGATAATTACTTTAAATTAATGATCTCTGCTTGTTGAGCTGGCTGTGCTGTGTGTGGTTACATGGTAGGTGGCCCAAGGGATGATCAGAGGGATCTGGGTTAGCTGCAGATGTGTAGCACAGCTCTTCTGAACGTGCTGCAAGGCTGCTGAATTTTAGTACAAGCTTTCTTGCTTATGCTGTGAGTATTTTTGTCATCAGAATCTTTTCTCTGCTGGTTTGTTAAGCTGACCTGGACTTTTGCATAGGTACAATAGAAGATCAGCTTCCTTAAGGCACAGCATCTCAAAGGGTGGTGCAGTTATAGGAACCATCCTTGGTGTTCATTAAAGTCACTCTT
>NW_010312125.1:3450-4372 GCF_000700745.2 Antrostomus carolinensis
CAGTCTATCACTGTCCCTTCATCAGTTATTTAAAAATATTGGTTAAGATTTGATCTATTGGCAGTGCATCAGCTAGCAGCTCGGGCAATCCTTGAAACTGCTGCTTTTGCAAAATCCAGCCGAGGAGAGGAAATGGTGCTGCAGACTCTCTGTGGTGGCTTTCCTTGGAAGAACCTACTGCCTCTGATTTAGGCTGTGGCTGTTCTTTGGATTTCTTTGGGCTGTTTTGCTAGATTAAAGTGGTTTTTTGTAGAATCCCTTCTTTAATGTCACCTCCTCACTTCTTTACTGTTTTAAAATTAATGCGTTACTCTGGCTTGTTTGTAATGGGGGGATAAAAAGCTGAGAACTCACTGGATGGATATAAAACACTGAATTCACAATATGCTCTCTGGGGCTTTCATTGTTTTAAGGCATTTCGGACCACAGAAACATGCCCTAAATTCTTTGATGTTGAAGATGGTTTTCTTTATCTTAATATCACCCTGTTGTTACAGGGACAGTTTGTCACTCATTTGCAGAGGAGCTCTCAGTGTATGTTGGTTTCTTCTACTTCATTTACGAAGCAAATGAAGTCTGAGGGATTTCTGTATCTTCTACTCCTTTAGTGAGACTCTAAAGGGAGTGCCTGCCTTCCCTGACCCTACAGGGCTGCAGGCATCATACAAGTATTTGTCTAATTTCACATATTGCTACATCCAGACCCTGTGGATCAGCATGGTGCATACAACCTAAGGCAATGTTTTAGCTGAGGAAAGACCTTCGTATGGATTTCAGAAGAAAAGTCTGGCCAAGTCAGTTTGCTGTGGAAAGCAGCAAGAACTATCAGAGGCTTTTTGTTTCTTCTTATACTTTAGAGATTCAGCCTTAGGTTTCCTGTAGCAGTGTCTCAGGTATCAAATCTTATAAAAAAAAAAATAAA
>NW_010312126.1:0-4637 GCF_000700745.2 Antrostomus carolinensis
TCGGGGGGTGATCGGGGCCCGGGGCGGCGGCCAGGCCTCCCCCAGCCCCGGGGCGCCGGCGGAGGAAAGTCGCTGCGGTAAAGGCGCTTTTTCCCCGGGGAGCTCTCCCGCCCTGTGCGGGGAAGGGCTGCCGGGGCTGCCTCCGGCTCAGGGAGGCTCCTGCGCTTTGGGTTAATTTGGAAGTTAATTCTCTTAATACAGCGAGCCTTGTAGGAACTTGCTCCCGTGGTCACTGATCTTTGCCACTGGTAGATTCAAATCATCAATTTTTTTATTTTTTTTTTTAATTCCACAGAAATGTTTTGGTGAAATACCTCATTGGTCCTTCCTCCCTTGAGCTCAGAATTTGCATTAGATTGCACCAAAATGTTCCCTTGCAGGGAAGGATTTTACATCTTGGGGACAGAGATGCGATGCATACAGCTTATGCAGTGCTCTGTTCAAGCTCACGGACAATGACAGACAAGTTACTGTAAGAAACAGTAGCTGGGAAGAGAGAAACTGAAACACAGGCGGTTATAGGGCCTACTTCTGCCTTCAAAGGGGGAAAAAAAAGCAGCCAAAACTCTGAAGGGTTATAACTGGAACAGAAAAAGGTCTTTGGTGTTAGCATTCGTGATTCATCCTTACATTATAATGGTTACCAGCAGCCTCATTTTCTTTTTACGGTCATCCTGGTTTCCTGGTTGCACGACACTTCTATTGGGCCACTGTTCTTAATAATTTAACCTTTTATGAGATTGTTTTGATTTACAGTGTAGATTAGAGCAAGAGTGAAAAAGTATTATATCACCCATTGGCTATTAAACTCCTTTGTACTATACGCAAAGGTCTCAGTTGTTTAAAATGTTGAGAGAAAGGTTCTTTTTTCTTTTCATGGCCAGCTAGTCATTTTCTAATTTTATTTTTACTTAAGTGAAAAATACCATTCAGATATTGCAACTTCTCTGTGCTGAGCTATGCAAAATGTGTGCTGAGTTTTGGATTCAATAGTTGGCTTGTTTGCTTGCTGGAGTCCTAAGTCATATAAACTATGTTGAAAATAGAATTAAAACCACAACTCGACATGTGCCTTGCCTCTGTTTGTTTTTTGTGTCTAGTCTGAAACCCAGAATAGCCCATATTACTTCTGATTTCCAAAATGACCTTTGAAAATAAGCAATGGAATTTAACACAGTCTTTCTAGGTTTGTCTCGGCGTCTCAATTTCTTCAGCTAATCAATACAAACAAATCTGTGTTGAATCGGCTAGGTGTTACGTGATTTACCCGAAACACGCGGGTTTGTGCTATAGCTCTCGAAGTAGGAGCAAATGTAGAATTTAAATTTGAACAAAGAATGATTATTGAGCAGGTTTCTATAAACTTGACCAGCGTTACTCTGCCATAACAAGTTTAGCTACGCAAAACTTCTGAATGAAGTAAACTAGTTTATTAGCTTTGGACAACACAGCAAGAAAACTGCGACAAAAAAAGGGGGGGGGGGGGTGTGTTGCTATAGCCAGAGTGCGTTCTTTCTACTTATCCTGCAATTTATGAACTGGTCTCCAGCAAAATCACAAAGCTTTAGTTTACGTTCTCCATTTTCCTGATCCTTCTGCTAATCTTCAAGAAGTTGAGTATGAAGCTTCTGGGTTTTGAATAACAAATCTTATTATTTACGGTAGGTATTCAACCTCAGAATACTTCTACGGGCTTGTGGTCATGTTGTTTCACAACTTTTTGCAAGGATACCTGGCCAGTCAGTGAGTGCCGGGAGCAGCTCTGCTGTCAGAAGAGGGAGACCTTGCTCTCCTCTCTGCCCACAGGCTTGCCCCGCCGAGCTGGTTCAGCTCACCGAGCCAAAAGACTGTTCCCTCTGTGTCTGGGTTAATTTCCTGCCATTTTGGTGAGCTCCCTGGGAGGTCAGAGGGGTGCCCGGGACAGCACAAGGGGAGCTGCAGCAGCAGCGCCAAGCTGGCAGGGTGACTCACCTACCTCCTGAAACCTCCCGCCACTCTCAAACACCAGAAAAACAGCCAATGTCTTATGGTAACTGCTGTCACTCCGTCAGATTTTTGTTAACAATGAATTTTCTTTTTTTTCTGAGTGGGTCTGTTTTAGAAATGAAAGAATTACAGAAGTTCAGAAGTGACAAAGGTCACTCATCATCCTCCTGGTTCATTCCTTTCCGACACAGGATTGCTGTGCCATTATCTTCCCAAACGCCTTAGTTTTTACTAGGAGGTTTTGCCTTGAATTTGTCGGCTTTCCAAGAAGGACAATGCTAAAGAAGACATAGTATGGCTGTGGTAGAAGGCAACATACCTTTGTTCAGTAAACCCCTTAGGACTCCTTCATGAATCGCATTTGTGCAAGTGTCTTAATGGCCAAAGTCACAGCAGCCAAAATACAGATGTCCATCCAGTTTCTCAGTTTTGGATGCCTGTTTCCAGATTGAATTTTGGATTGTGGATGTCACCTTAAAAAAAAACCAAACCAAAAAAACCCCACAAAAAACCCCAACAAAACCCCAGACCTTAATTATCAATTTGATTGGACAAAACTAATTAACAGGCTTAGTTTTATTTTAATATAGAGCTTCTAAGACATACAGGTACTGATACAGGATTTAGGATTAGAAGCAAGTTCACTCTCAGAATCTGACATCCTACATAATGTAGACTGTAACTGAGATTATAATCTGTTTAAAGTTTATTTTCCAGAAAAAATAAAAGTCAATACAGAGATTTCAAGAAATGGCAAATACACACCCTACTGCCAGTTGTTCTGGTTTAATTACTGTTTAGCTCAAGGTTAAATGTCTGAACTTCATTTGTCATTTCAATTTGTGAGCTTTCCAGCATGACATTGCTGTTTCTTTCCCTGCTAAATTACTTCGGTATTGTCTGAGTCCCATGGATTTACTCAGCCATTTCCCTTTGTCTCTTTGCTGTTAGATAACTGGGAAACACTAGGGACTTACGGGAGTGGCACTAGTAGGGTAAAAATAGTTTTAAAAGCTGAATGTGTGTTTTCTGTGATCACATTCCCTGTGCCCAACAAGGGAGGTAGCCACAGCATCCCAGGTACCTGAACACAAGATAAATAAATGACAGTTGGCAATGGACTTGCTCAGAGATCAAGACCTGTATCCTTCCAGGAAACTATATCCCTGCTTTGTTTGGAGGTAATGTTTGCAACCCCTCTCTCACCTTTGTGCTCCTTGTCTTCACGTATGTTCAAATATGGTGTTTCTCCCTCTTTCTCCCTGGGAAGCTCAGGACATTGAGAGCTTCCAGGATAAAACAGCTTGAGCTTTTTGGTATCGCTTCTTGCCGCATCCATTGCAAGTTAAGAAAAATGGCCAAGGTTGAAATGGAACAGAGTAATTTTTAGTAGAAATGCATCAGGACCCCAGTTAATGTGAACTGCTGTGTATTTCCCTTTGGCTGCTTTCGCCACCCGGGTGAGAAGCAGGCCTGCATCAGACAAGCAGCATCCCAGTCTTGCTGGTCCAAGTTGCCTCTTGCCCAGTGAAGCTGCTGCTGTGATCCCAGACATGAGGTGGAGTCATGGATTTCACCGGCAGCCTAATCTGATCTCAGACTGTGCCACTGCCATTTGAAAACTAATACTGGAAGTAAGACGTTTTTATTATTATTATTCACTTTTGGCCAGATTGCTTTGCTGATTGCACAGCATAAGGAATGGTACAGAAAATGTGCCGAGGAGAGAAGAGTACGAAAACATGCTGCTGTCAGACTGCTGGTGAAAGCCCTGCCGGCCGGGTCTCTTTCCATAAGGGCTGAAGCCAAATTAAATGGCGATGGCTAAGGTCCTGCTGTCCCCTCTGCAAGTTACTGCCTCCAGCTGTGTGGTTTTGCCTCCTGTTTGCCCGCAACGCTGCCACTCGCCACTTCCCTGGTGAGCCAGACCACCTCCCAGCACTGGCAGAAACGCTATGTAATTGTCCCCTGAATTGCTTCACGGAGTCAGCCAGACTTAGCAGAAAAGGAGGGGGGGTTGTGTGCCCAGAAGTGGGATCTGCAGCCACATCAGGTTAAATTGCTTTTAATTATCATGAAGCCACGGCTGTTATCTCACCTAACAGATAAGATGCTCTGTAAGAAGGTCAGTCCAGGCAGGGGACCAAAAAAATAACGAAAAATGAACCCGCATGGCCATTTGCACCGTGGTCAGTTCTGAAAGTCCACAAGCGCTAGTTTTCTCACAACTTGAACCTCAGGAACTTTTTAACGAAGCTTAGAGCTGCCTCTCTATGAGTCACTGGCTGACCTGCCCCTCCGACACAGCCTGCGGGAGCTGCCGAGCCCCTGGGGCTCCATCCGGCGCTGATGGAGCCGGGTGCTGCTGATTGGGGTCTCCTCCTGGCAGCTCTCGGCGGGACCTGGCCTTGACCTTCCTGTGTCTCCCTGCAGCTGGGCACATAGGAGATATGATGCTGCTTCACAGGGATGTTCCGAAACAAAGTCTATAAAGTGCTTAGGAATGTTTTGGTGAATAACTTACAGATACACAAGTTAGAAATAATGACCACTCAGAGATTTTTTTTCAATGACACTATTACTGTTTTGCAACTGTGCACGAGCCCTGGAAAGGAAAATGAGTTAAAGACACGGGGAGTTTTAAAGGGGAC
>NW_010312126.1:4647-15182 GCF_000700745.2 Antrostomus carolinensis
TCCTGCTTCATTTGGTTTGTGTCAGTTCCCATTCCTCTTGGAAATGTCTGTTATACTACCATGCTGTCAGGAATAATCTGTGGGCATGTACATGTGTGCACAAGAGATACAGTGACATGGACCATCTTGTGGGATCGCATCCTAGTGAGCAACACTCCAGTTTGTGTGGCTTTTTCAAATGCTGGAGAAGAGGAAATGTTTTATTTTATAAAATACACTGACATACGTATTTATAAATTTACAAATACATATAGTATATACATATTATAAAAATTAAATTACATATGCTTGTGAATTATGAATGCATAACCATATAAAACTCATGTATCTTTATAAAACTAACATAACTGAAAATTTCATCTTTTAATTTTTTAAAATAATTTCCAGATTTTAAGTTGATGATGTGGTTTGAGCTATTCTAACTTTAAAACCACTAACCCTGTTACAATTTTTTGTATAAGTAGATCTGAGAGTCTCACAATCAGGGGCCAGTAATACTGTGCCCATTTTACAGATGGCTAAACTAGTGAACAGAGGTGGTCCAATGTCATCCAGGAAAGTAGCTGCAGAGGTAAAGTATGAAACCAAGTCTCCTAAGTCTTTACACTTTGCTATGTCTTAAAAGACAGGCCAGTATTTTTCAAGTAAGTCTTATGCCTGACTCGGAATGTTTGGAGCTTTGACTGACATACAAGAAGTTTTATCCTCCTGGCTTTGTATGCATTCCCAGTGGTAACACCTGAAAACTCTTTTATGAAGAAACACACCTTATTCTAGATGTCCTGCTGTGGTACTACCACAAAGAAATAGAAAGTCCTGTTTGCAGACAAAGATTTAGTTCAATTACAGTATTCAATGGAAACTGCCTTTGCATAGACACTGTCACCTTGAAATCCAGTGAAATATAGTGACAGATATAAGGTACTGTATCCTACGACTTCTGTTGAATGCCCCCACCAATCTTTGTGAATTGTTCTTTCTTGGCTTTAAAAATCTATTATGTGGTAAAATTGACATAGACAAAAAGACTCTAGGATGGCTTGTTATGCAGAGCTCTACTAGTTCCTAAGGTGTTTGCTGAGCAAGAAAGCAAAGTATTTTTGAGTACGGGAAGGAAAAATTAAGCTGATTGTATGCAAAAATTTTCTAAAGATAAAAGGTAAACAGTTATGGAAAAGATGTGTGATGAGAGTAGAACAAAGCCTGTCATGTTAACTTTAAGTTGCAGTTAATCTAAATCATTTTCTGTAACAGAAGGATAATATCTAAATACAGATATGATTAAGTCAGTGTGGTTCCCTACCACAATATGCAACACGTCCAATTCCACACTGACAACTGAGATAAAGATTAAAGTTTTCCAGTGTATGTAGTGATTTTCAGTACAATGGCAGCAATGTTATTTTTTCCAGGATTTTGTCTGTCGGAAGTGGATACAATATTGGCAACAGCAGAGCACATATCGTGTGGAAAGAGCTCAGGCAGCCATCTCTGATCAGAACTACGCTAGTCATCGTATCTCCCTTCTTTCAGCAGTTTCTCAGTTTTCTGTTTCATATTCCTCAGCACAGAAGCAAATTATTTTGCTGATTTTATGCAGAGTTGAATGTACTCTGTGTAGGGTTTGTTGAAGGAGTTTAAAAGAAAACAACCATCTGCATCTTCTGCTCGGAACTTTCCCATTCAGAACTGTAACCTGAATTTTTATACAAGTTGCTATAATCATATATACTGGTCACTTCTAGGTCTCACTGCATCTTACTTATTTGTTTCTTACATATGTGACAGTGGGCAGTTACACACACATAAACTGTAAGGATACAGCTGTCATGATTTAAAAAATACTATTAACTAACAAGGCTAGATTCATATTGTATATCGAATATATATACAGTATATTGTTTATAGTGATGTAAGGCACTTTACATAATCAAATTAAAATAAGCTGTGTCATTTCACATTTTTATAGTGATGGAAATGCACCTACAGTAGAAGAGGAGCACATTTATATTTCTGTGTCAGCATTTTTGTTTGGTGGCCCCAAAATACTTGGGGAGGTGAGAGCTGCGCTGAAAAACAGAAAGCAGAAAATGCGATGGAGTTACTGTCTAGCTGCAGTGAGACAGGGAACTGGAAGGGACCCCGATAAAGCAGGTTAACAAAATTCACAGTAGAGGAAAACCAATTTGCTCTATAGCTGAGACAGTTTTGCCAGTGGCAGATGAAGGGCAGCAGATGACAAGTATAAAATGCAGGGATATGTAAATACGTGAAGTCTTTCACCAGTGTCCTTTCTAATGGACAAATTTTGCTTCTAGAGATGAAGGAACTACTTCCATCCCATTCAAATGGCCTCTGAGTCTCCAAACAAATATGGAAGTTGGGAAATTAAACAGAGGGTCACCAAAACAATCTCTGTGTAGTGCTCTGGGTGCAAGCTTAGGTGTGTGAGACTAAAGGTCTCAGACTTTTGGGTCCGTTCTGTTGAGAAGAGAGCTAATGGTGCAAACTGGGAATGAGATTGTTTTCAGAGGGGAGAAAAAAGTACTCTCTTTGGGGTCATTGAAGTGTGGAATTTTCCTATCTCCAAAGTTTTCTTCTAGCCATCTGTAGTCCCAACTTGTCCTCCCCTATCTGAGAGCTCCCTGGGAACTCACCAGTGATCACAGGACAACCTAGGGACCAGAGGGCTCATTTCTTAGTCTGTAGTACCCACAGCATTGCCAAGTTGCTAGAAAAGCTTGAAGACAAATGGGAAGTTACATCTAGGGAGGGAAAAGAAGTTTATCAAATTGACGGGCTTTAGTTGGTGCGTTGGTCTGCAGAATCCATTTCACTTTATTCAGAAATTCTAACAATGACAAGGGATGCATTTGTGTTTCTTACAGCTTGTATGTCCTCTTATCATGCAAACATCTCCTCTAAACCCCCTTGGGAGGACAGGTAGAGCTCCGTGGCTTTTTGTTTTGAGTCCCACGCCAGCTGACTAATCTAGCAGCTAGTGATAGCTGAAGATTGAGACACTGATAATTCCTCCACACCCCAGAGAGAGGCAAAGGAGCTAATTATACATTGATTGTATACCAGTTGAGGAAATCCCCAGATGAGGTGTTGTGGGTGTATTTCACTTTCTTTGCACTAGTTGAGTGATGCTCTGGGAACAAAGGAGAACAAAAAAATAAATTCAGCCCTAACTATTCATATTGAACCTATGGCCTCCTTAAAATATGCTCAACTTGGGGAGGAAACCCAGGGTTGAGTGAGGCTTCTTCCAGACTTGTTTTAAGACTGCGCCATTAGAGGCCATTCTAGTTGAAGTGTCTGCTGAAAACCTCTTGAGTCTGTGTTTAAGGAGCAGTCCTGCGTGGAGGTCCTCCCTTAGCAGTGTGCTAGTGTTTTTCTCTTCCTATTACAAGGCTATCTGAAGATCTTGGACCTATTCCACACTTAAGCTCCAAGCATCTTTGTTGTCTATCTGACCTTGCAATACGATAGGCTGGAAACTTTTACTGTCTGGCTTTTTGTAAGGCTTGTTTCACAATCTGGGTAATGTAGATTTCTTTGCTTCCCATTTCCACTTCTGTAATGTTTATAATATTCAATTGTATGTCTGGTTTGGTGTTCATTTCTGCAGTTCCTGCCTACATTTCATGCAGTTCTTAATGTTATCTGCAATTGCTATCTGCACTCTCAATCAGGTTATCTCTTTCTATTAGTAACAGATCCAGTCAGTTCATATGCTTGCATACATTCTAGGATGGTAATGTCTTGCCTTGCCAGCAGACAGAGATTTTAAGGTTGTGATAACCTATATGCTTGTCTGAGGGATGTGAAAATAATGTTATGAATGTTGTTTATGAAAACTGGGTTTTCCACAGCTTCAGTATTCACGTACCGTAGCTGACTGTCCTCAAAGAAGTGACAAGTAGAACTGACAGTGTTGCAATCCTATAGTTTACATCTGATCATAACTAATAGAACATTAAAATCTTCAGCATTTTCCCTCGGTTACCTCTGTGTAGGTATCACTGTGAGGACAGTTTTCCTTAAATTATCCTATACTTTCTTTGCTTCATTTTAACCTCTTCCTATTTTTTTCTTCTACTCACCTTGCACGATTCATAAACATTCTCCATAAGGAAATCAGTGAGATAATTGTAGTTAACTTTGTATGTCTTAGATTTTGTGCCCAGTACATAATGATCCAGTTACATCTCAAACTTGCGTGCTGTAACCCTGGCTCTCCACTCCTTCTTTCTACTGCCAACAAAGCAAGTTTATTTTCTAGTAACTTAAAGTACCTCCTTTTATCCTTAACTCTCTACAGATGCTTCCCTCCTTCTTCCTTGGTAATTCAAGTCTCTCTGCTCTCAAGGACCCTCTGCCTAAGATTGTGCCCGTCTCCCTCTGTACCATTTTCTGCTCGGAGATGGAAGGCGACAGGTAGCCGCTTCTGTCCCCCTCCCATTCCTGAGCATGGCAGTGGAAAGACGCCAGCTTGCCTAAAAGGGGCTCTCGGCTGTGCTTCTAACCAGTTTTCAAGTGAGTGTTTTGAAAACTAGTTAGGCAGTTTTCCCAGTGTAGACAGGCTCATAGAAGGACCATTAATTACTCAGCGCAGGCTTAACCATGGGCAGAAAAAGGGGGCTTTTGTGCAATTGTCAAACCCTCACCATTATTTGTACATGTTGGTTTTGTATTTAATAGGATTACATGACTTCTTTGCTCTATATGCCAAAATGGATGGTTCCTTTCAGTAATAAAACAAAGCCAATAACCTGAAAGGAACCACGGCTCAAAAGCACAAACTTGACCTCTGATTGACCTTGACATTTACAGACTAAAAAGAACTTTTCTTTGAACAGACAGAAGAAGTCAGGGAGCCAGCAAGAACCAGGAGAAAATGGTTTTGTTGCTTTCTGATTACATTGTTTAAACCAACATACTACATGGTTTACAATACTTCATTACAATGTATTAGGGCCTGGAGGTGATTTAATGTCTGTTTATAACTGAGACTAATCTTGAAATAAACAAATGAATGTTTGGAAAATGGATGAAGCTGTTCTGCTGGAGACAGCATTAAATGCATCTCTGAACAGTAAATCATGACTGTACAGCACTTAAATGCTTTTTATTTCTACCTTCACTTGTATTTCAGTAGTTTGATCTAACAAAATTAATTATGGTGCAGTAAAAATAATTCTAAATGGTCAGGACTGTCTATCTGCCATACATTCTATAACAAATTCACATTTTAAAAACTGTTTAGCTCTTTAAAATCAGGGCAAAATATAAACTAGAAAGCATTACACTAGGCACCATGGTGATCTAAATTAAATCTGTTACAACCTGTTCTAATTTAAAATTGCTCCGTTGCATGAAAGAAGGAGAAAATAAGAGTTAGTTCACTTGTTCAAAGTATTTTCATATTCCCAGATAAATCTTTCATCTACCCTGCCTTTGCTGGTAGGCTGTGTGTTCCCATTTCCACTGTGAATCCCCTGCATAACTGCACCTAAATGTGGTTTCAGATGGAGCCAAGAACTCTTCCTCCAGCAGTTTGGTATCAGTTCTCGTCGCTATCAGCCAAGAACAAGCAATGTCGCTGAGCGTCGCCATTGTGGTGTCCAGCTGTTCATGGCAACCATGACTGCAGCTGCACTTGTCCTGCCATCTCCTGTGCCACTCCTGCTTCTCTCCCTCTCCGACCACTCCAGGCCTGATCCATGTGGCATTTCACAGCACATTTCTAACACCTGACTCATTCCAAAAATGTCTTGGATTTTCCTAAGTACCAGCCACTAAGCAGTTAAAAGCCTGATTTGAGAGGAAAAAAAAAAAAACAAAACCCCAACAAAACTGAAGTCGGATGGCTCCTCCAGTCCCACCGCCCACACCCTTCCGGTTGCAGACTGGAGCGAGTGGGAGCTGGGAGGGCTTGGAGTGGAAGCAGCAGAGGACTTGTGCGCTGTCACGCCTGTGCAGCCGATTGCCACCTAGTGCTGCGAATGTGGAAAAGCAAGATTTTTCCTTCTGCTCAAGACTGAGGCTCCGGCAAGGCAGCCACCGAAGTGGTCATGACTCAGAAGGCCCACTTCTGTTGTAGCAACAGTGTTTAACCTACCTACTTCACCATATCCTACACTCATTAGGTCTCTGAACTTTGACAATGCACTTTCTTGTGCTGCAGTTGATGCTCAATACCATGACTGCTCTTCCTTAGCACAGGGTTTTAAAGCCCTGGTCCTATGGCAACATAGCATACACAATTACACTTTATATGGATGGCTACCTGTCTGTGTACCCTCCTTCCTATCACTTTGTTTGCCTACAAACACGAGTGGCAAAAGTCTCCAGGATAATTAAGTTTGTTCAAGCTTGAAAAGTAGTCAAGCAGACTGCCTGCTGAAAGGGAAGATTGCAACATAAGCCTGTATGTTCATCGGCATCAGTGAGTAAGTGAGGGGAAAGGACACTGGCTACAGGAAAGATTTCAAGTGGTGCTTGCACGTGCCAAAGCTGACCACCCATGTGCCACACACATAGGCTTTCTTGGTACCAGCTTGCAGACCTCTTTTTATTAACTGCTTTGTCTAAATATACACTACCAATGTTCTGAATTTACAGTGAAAACAAATTAGATCAGACACATTTTTTGTGTGTGTATTTCTTTTCCTTTGCTCCCATGTTAATTTTTTTCCCCTGTACAACTCATTACTGACTATTATCTTAGCTCCCGTTAAAGCTTTTTTAGAGGCTGGCATTTTAACTTACCAGCTTGAGCTCTAGACTGTTGACACATTACACTGCAGAAAGCAGAGAAATTACCATGGACTGTGTTTGCAGTGTATTTTTTCTAAGACACTGCGTGATGAGAATAAATCATGTTGTCACCCTGACATGATCCCCTAATGAAGACGCACACCCTCTTGCCCTGCCCTCTTGCTGGATGTTAAGTGAGAACCCTTCCTCTTTTTCTTCATTTCTACTGTGAAAGAAGCTTTCTAATTCTGCACATGGGTTTGCTTAGCAATATTGCTGTTGCCTAATGCAATAAAAATCAGTTATGTAACTGCCTTTACTGGACTTGCAGAGAACATTCACCAAACGGGAAGATGGCCACAATATCTTTATGCTTTCCATTATGTCTCCTGTGTTCACTGTTATTATGCAATATGCTCTGCTTTTAGTATCTTTTCTTAATCATTTTTCTTGACATCACGTTTTGAATACAATACAAGTGTAATCTAAGATCATGCAAAGACAAAGCAGGAAAAAGAAATAAGCCTATTCTGATTTATTGCTCAAAGGGATGATATTATAGCACTAGTGCCTCCAAGGAACAAAGAATTGCCTACAGTTTGTCAGATAGTATTTTTAATACTCTAATTCTGAAAAGAATTCCTAAAATAACCTGTGTTTGCAGATTACTGTGTGCTCTTTTGTTCTGAATAATGTCTTGCTTAGTGAACTAAGTCTTATCAATCCACCAAGTACCGGGTGTCATTGTTCACCTCATTCACAATTCATCTTTTAATTAACATTATCACAGGCAAAATTCTATTTTGGTCAGCATAATTTGTCATTGGAATTGGCAGTACAGAAATAAAAGAATTACCATCTGAATTTATTAGAAGACGATGTAGGAGATGGTGACTACAAACCTACCTCATCCGTCACTGAAGAGGAAGGGAAAGAAACCATGTAAATGATAATGGCTTTTAAAATAGTATTTGCAATGTCAAAATCACTACTTTTGTCATTCGGTATCTGCTAAGCAAACTGTTTTATCAAAATTGCTGTTATTGAAAGTATAAACCTCAATCCTACACTTAGACACAAGCTTTATTTGGTGGAAACGATTGCTGACTTAGGGAGGATTAGAGAGATACAAATGTCTTAGATGATGATCTTAGATAAAGGTATATATCAACTTAATGAAGCAAAATGCTGATCATTTACCTTAATAGTTAAACTCTGAAATTAAGTTACAACTGCAGCATTGTTTTAGAGAGTGGACAAGGAAATAAATGCTTTTTAAAATGTTTTTTAACTGTGCCAGGAGATGAACCTTTCACAAAGAACAGAAACATTTCTGAGTCCTTCTCACAAGACTTGCCTTTCACAATGAAGCTCCATTGATGTGGGGAAAATTAAATGGCATTTTATTTTTCTGAGTCTATAAGGAAGACATCTATCCCTGCAGTCTAGATATGCAATATTTTTCTATTTACATTCAAATTAATCCAGTGATATTACACTGACTGCGTTTAAGGTACAGTGAATATGCCAGCAAATCAGCCACTTAAAAATTCCCTCTAACATCCCTTTGCCTCATGATTTAATCCATTTCTAGTCACAAATACAACAGGCCCTTGAAGATGATCACATTCAAGCAGCACTCAGCAAAGATGGCAATAATTTCTGTAAGCAGAGCGCCTCTTTGGAGAATGCTCCACTGGAAGCTCTTTCTCTTTCAAAATGGCTGGGCTTCAGCTTGGCTGCCGCTGGTGACTTCTGTTGGACTTGCATCGAGAGGCAGTCTTCTGCTGTGGAAGATCTGGTTTCAGTAGTAGCTTCTAAAACAGTTTTTAGAAAGGAACCGCTAATCTCCACTGTCATAATTAATATTTGCTCAATTATGCCTATTTACATTGTGTTTTTAATAGATGCAGCATTTATGAAAAATATTGGAACCTAATTGTTAGGTGGCCCCCAGTCAAAGTACCATTTAGTTTTCGGTTTCTTTTTTTTTTTCTTTTTTTTTTCAAATGGCAGAGACAAACAGTGCTTAAACAGATGGGTTGGGAGGTGAAAGAGATATAGATGACATCTGCATCTTTTGTAACCGTAGTCTGTGGCATTCTGTGGGCTACCTTGTGTGTTGAAAGCAAGGTGAGACCCAGAAACATATCCGCTAGAGCATGGAAATGCTATGAAGGTTTACTATTAACCCTGTTAAAACATTATATTCTCTAGATCTTTTTTCTTCAGTTTCTATCTGATAATGGACCTGGGAAGAGTTAGGGGTTTTGGCAGAAGATAAAGGCAGTCTCCTCAACCTTAATTATTGCTTCTGAATTTGAATAATATTTTTGCTTATGAAGTTAATGGCACAGACTAAAAGTTATGGAAAATTCTACCCAAAGTTATAAAAAATGATACCCAGGAAGTTGTTATGCTCAGATTGAAATAATGGCTTTGCAGTCTGATTTCTATTTGGGTCGCCCAACTTTCTGCACCTTTCTAGGTAAAATAAGATGCCTTTGTACAATACTAAACCCCAGGATTTTTCTAACATTTTCTACACGCAGCCCAGAAGGACAGACAATTAAATCACACAGCTTCCTTTCACCTTCTGCCTTCTTCCAGAGAAGCAGCACATTCTGTATTCCTTAGGCATCAACAGCACATGAATGAGAAACAGCGTGGGCTTTACTGATCTTCTAAGGAATTTATAATTATTTTCTGTGTTCTAAGAACAATTATTGAAAAAGTGGCAAATGATATAAAAATAAATACAGTAAAAAGATGTACCCTGCATATAGTAAGGGTATAGTCAGACAAAGGGAAATTAGGCTTATTCTTAGACTATTAGGAGGTGAAATTAATATCCTAAAAGCCACCCTTTTATGATTCCCTCATAGCGCTCACTGGCTAAACCCATCTTTTCCAGTTCTTGCAATTAGTCTTTCCAGACGTGTTTGTTCCCTTTATCTCACAATTCCCCAGAACTCCCAAACACAGTATGTAAGTAAATGCAATGATTTATAAACCCTTGAGGTTTCAGAAACAAGTGCTTATACAGTGTGACTAATATGCGAGTGTGTGCTGCTGCCCCCTGATGCAGGGAACGTTAAATCTCTTCGAGAGTAGCCAGGCAATGGCACGCAGCCCATCTTCTTATATTAATATACAGCCACAGATGTATTCGTTACTGCTTGGACAGATATAAGATAATCTCTCTCCCTTGGGTGACTCAATATTTAAATTATTAGGTGAAGGAAGAATGAGGAAAAGGAAGAAGAAAGAAATGAGACAAAAAAGGGAAAAAACAACTATGCCTTTCCACAACGAGAAGGTTTAAAAATTGTTAAGGAGTATAAGCTGTGAACTGGAACTCACCTTTAACGCGCAGTTTTGTTGTTAGCACTGTTTGGCATAGGTAACATTTGTGGCCACCTTTGGCTCGTACTCCAGGCAATTATAAGCCGGTTTGTCTTTCCTGCCTGTTTATTCCTGTTCCATGCATTGTCTAAATTTGGGAGTGTAATTTGTCCGGAGCGGAGACTACCTCAGCAGGATTTGCTGGTGTAGGTTCCTGCAGGGTGGGTCCTTGTCTCCGTGAAGGCTGAGGGAGGGTGGGAGGCGGCAGTAATATTCAGTTTGTGCGTGCTGCTTCGGTCCACACAGAAATTCGCAGCGGGCAGAGGAAGGTGTGGTGCGAAGCCCTCGGCGCGGCTCGCACAGCCGCTCAGGTGTGGCGCGAAGCCCTCGGCGCGGCTCGCACAGCCGCTTAGGTGTGGTGTGAA
>NW_010312127.1:0-994 GCF_000700745.2 Antrostomus carolinensis
CATCGCCCCGAGCGCTCATTGGCCAGGAACCAGCGCTCTCGTAGCATTTTACCGCAGCAGTTTCTTTCAGACCGGCATGCCTTGCGCCTTTAGCCGTTACCATAGCGACGGGCGGCCGCGGCGATGCAGTTGAACCGCGGGGATGGCGGAGCGAGGCCTCTGGGGCGGCCCCGGATCCCGCAGGGCCTCAGCCCCGGGCCCCGCAGGGCCTCAGCCCCGGGCCTGGCGTGTCCGCAGCACCCCGCTTGCAGGTACACCTGGGTTGGGTGCTCTCAGGCGGTGCGCAGCCCCTGCTCGGCCCTTGTCTTTCCTCACGGCTGAGCTGCCTGAGCGTGGTTGCTGGAGTCTGTACAGCAGCTTGTGACTGCTGCGTGAGAGAGCCTCTCCCGGCCGCTTCTCTGGTAGGCACAGAATCGTCTCTCTCCAAAGATGAGGTAGACAGAAAAAAGCCAAAAAACATAAGTGATGCTTTGAAAGGCATCGTGCTGCAAAGAACATAAAGCAAAAAAATGAAAATGTGGGGTTTTGCCTAATTCGGCAGATGAGATCTAGAAAATAATGGTGGGGGCTGAGGATGCGCTAATAAGTCCCAACATGGCGGGAAGATCCTCGCAAGGGAGAATTCCCCAGCTCGCGCTCTGGGAACACAGGCTCTGGTGTGATCCCTCCTGAGAAAGGGTTAAATAGATACAAAGCTGACAGAATTCCTGGATAATTCGAACAATGTGATAAGAAAGCTGGGGAGGGACTTTTCATAAGGGCAGTTAATGACAAAACAAGGGGAAATGGGTTTAGGCTGAAAGAGGGGAGGTTTAGATGAGATATTAGGAAGAAGTTCTTCACTGTGAGGGTGGTCAGACACTGGAACAGGTTGCCCAAGGAAGTTGTGGCTGCTCCTCCCTGGAAGTGTTGAAGGCCAGGCTGGATGAGGCTTTGAGCAACCTGGTCTAGTGGAAGGTGTCCCTGCTGATGGCAGGGGGGTTGGAGCTGGATG
>NW_010312127.1:1114-1376 GCF_000700745.2 Antrostomus carolinensis
CCGCCTCTCTCTCCTCCCCTCAGTTCATCAGCACCCACAACCCACCCTCCTCCTGCTCCCCGTGAGGTTTTTACTTTAGCCAGGAAGCTGCAAAATTAAAAATCTAAATTAATCAGAGAAAACGATTTGCAAAATCCCGGGATTGTGCTGTGCGAGGTGTGCTGGGCTGGGGTTTGTCCCCTGCCGTGTGTGCCGCAGCCGGACGGATTCAGCTGTGCACACCTCAGCTGGCAGCGGGGCACGTTCGGGGTCTGAGTACCCG
>NW_010312128.1:0-565 GCF_000700745.2 Antrostomus carolinensis
GGGCGCTGAGCCCACCTCGCTGCACACCAGCCGCCTGCCTTCACGCGGGGCAGTAACATTAAACCTCGCTCAGCCTTTTCAGCGGCTTCCTTAAACAGGAACCGTGTGTTCTATTTATACAGAAAAGGCGATAAACAAGGAAGTCTTCAAAAAAAGGCCCCCGCATGGCCCGTCCTGCGAGGGTCACCCCGCCCCGGTGCCTCGGCCGCAGGGTGACGCCTGCCCGGGCATCCTCCACCAGCCTGCGCCCGCCTGTGCCCTGACCCTTCGGGGACAGCCCGTGCACCCGGCACACGTGGGACGTGTCCCCAGCGGCGTGTGGGTGGGTCAGGACACGGGGGCACGAGGCAGCCACGCTGCACCCGCTGCTCCGGAGCAAACCCTACAGCTCCCTGAGGAACCTTTGCTGCAGCCCCGCGGGGTCTCCAGGTGGTTCTTTCCCTGAATCCCCCCACTCGCTGCAGACCCCAGCCCAGGGTGCAGGCAGGTGGGTGCTCCCCTTCCTCAGGAGATGGCTCCCAGCTCCACGGTGGGTCTGTGCACCCACGGCTGCCGTGGAACAGCG
>NW_010312128.1:652-916 GCF_000700745.2 Antrostomus carolinensis
TGCCGGGGAACAGCGTCCCTGCGCTTTCCCGAGGGTTTCCTCACTCCGTTTTACGAGCTGGGTGATGTTCCCAGCACTGCCTGATTTCTGGGACCTCTCGGGAGAGCATCCATGTGAGCGCGGAGTCTGTGCCATTATTTGGAGAAACGGGACCTTTGACAGTGACCCTTGGCCAGCTTTGAAGCCGTCCTTTGACTGTTGCCAGAGGACTTGTCTCGCAGGAAAACACGCTGCACTGATAAGCGCGCTGCACGCCTCCTGCAC
>NW_010312129.1:0-5000 GCF_000700745.2 Antrostomus carolinensis
AACCATTCTGTGATTCTATGATATACAAATTAGCTACAGCATAGACATTCATCTATTTTCTAGGACACAAAAGTAGGCATGTTTCTCATCTAACACAACATATTAAATGTATCACTGTTCTAATATATGCATGTTTTCAAACCCACCACATTACAGAATAGCACAGATTGCCAGGGATTGATATAGCAGCGCTCCAAGGCTGTAAGAGCTCTGTACACAGTGTTTGTGAAGAGAAGATTAATGAAGTCAAGCCATTCCTGCACTACTAATATTTCTACAGAAAATCATATTCTTTACTACCTGATAGTCTTCCATATTCATAATACCAAGTTCACTGATGTTTCCATTGCTGCTAGCATTGAATGATCACAACAAATTCTTAATTTACTTGAGTGTGCATTTTATATCATGTTCATGCTGTTTTCATAGGGTCTGGATTCCTAGCATCTTAGTTCATTGCCAGAACAGCATACCTGAAATACCGTTTTGAACGGTTCCTTATTTATACCTTAAAGTCTGTTAACCCAGCTGATGCTTATAGCCAAGTTCTACATCATTCCTTGCATATTTATAGACATGTTTGCACAGACTATAATGTTACAAAGTTTACCAATTAAAATTTAAGCCTAATTATGTTTTAGTTCTGTTTATGTCTGTCTGTACTGCCAAAAATAAATTAATAGATCATTAAAAACTAATTAAAAGTATTTTATTTACGCTGTTCTCTTTATAGAGGTGTAAAGAAAACCAAGAAGGCAATTTTGACTGCATGCCAATCATTACCAATGCTTCAGGTTTTTTCTAGAAAGTGTAAGGAGCAGCAGAGAGCTGGTTGAAACAGTTTTGACTTTTTCAGAATAATAAACTGGTCTTCTAAAATGTTTGTTTCATCTATTACTTCAAGGCTTTGAAAGAAAGTATGACACTAACCAGCTGGATGAAGTTTCAGGACCAGGATCCAATTTCAAGAGCAAATTTAAGAAGCTCACCCACTTCTTGTTCCTTCCTTCCTGTGTAATCCTTCTGGCCTTGGAGCAACCAAGTTTGGGATAATGTTGAGCAGAACTTGTACTGGGTGCAGGTGCCAAGGTGCTGTCAAGGCGGGGCTGCAGGGTTGACCACTGTGGGAAGATGATGGGTCTGCCCCACACACAGACAGTTCCAGGCAGCTCCAACAGCACAGCTAACTCCTCAGCCAAGATGGTGTTGATAATAACATATTTAAGAAAGAGATAGAATGCTGCACAGCAGCTGTGGGGGAAGAGTGAGAAAATTCTGTCCTGCAGACACTTAAGTCAGTGAAGAAGCATGGGGAGGAGGTGCTCCAGGTGCTGGAGCAGAGATTCTCCTGCAACCCATGGAGAAGACGATGGTGGAGCAGGTTGTCCCCCTGCAGCCCCTGAAGGACCACAGTGGAGCAGACATTATCACTGTAGCCCATGGAGGACCCCACACTGCAGCAGATGGAGATGCCCCGAAGGAAGCTGCAGCCAATGGAAAAGCTGTGGCCAGTGGAGAGGAGCCCACACAGAAGACTTTCTGGCAGGACCTGTGACCCTGCAGGAGATCCACGCTGGAGCACTCAGTTCCTGAAGGACTGCACCGTGGAGAGGACACATGATGGAGCAGTTCATGCAGAACTGCAGCCCATGGGAAAGACCCCCATTGGAGCAGTTTGTGAAGGACTGTATCCCATGGGAGGGACCCCACGCAGGAGCAGGGGAAGAGTGTGAGTAGGAAGGACCAGCAGAGCGGAACTGTTACGGACTGACCCCAGCCCCCATTCTTCATCCCCCTGCACTGTTCAGCACTGGAGGGAGAAGAAGGTATAAGAGTTGAGAGGGAAGGCGAGGTGTTGATCCCGGGAAGAAGTGGAGGAGATCTTTTAGGTGTTGTCTTTGTTTCTCACCATCCTACTCCATTTTTAATTTGCGATTAATTAAATGAATTTTCCCCAAGTTAAGTCTGATTTGCCCATGACAATAATCAGTAAGATCCTTATCTTGATCTACAATCTTTTTATCTTATTTTCTGCCCCTGTCCAGTTGAGGAGGGGGAGCGAAAGACCAGCTATCTGGGCATCTGGCACTCAGTCAAGATTGACCCACCACAGAACTGATGATAATTCAGCTGATGTCAAAAGGAAACCTTAGGACCATAATATCAAAGGATAAGCTTGGAAGGGGTCTCAGGATGTTTGTAGGTCAAACTACTGTTCAAAGCACAATCAGCTATGAAGCCAGACAAAGTTCCCTAAGGACATTATTCAGCCTCAAAGGATGAAAATGACACAGCTTTATACTCCCACACAAGTAAATGACAACCATCAAGGCAGAATATCATTTGCATCTATATAAATATGCACAAGACAGGCACCAAATCAGGCACCATGTTAGTCTGCATGAGTGTTTGAACCTACCAGGGTTCTCTGACCACGGAGCATTCACTTCATGAGTGTCTTCAACACAGGTATGCCTAATGCCCTTTAGACAAGCCTCATACAAGATTTGTAATTTGGCCATAATCACAAAGAAAACTCATTAACAATGTGAGCTTTCATTTTACCTTCTACCAGGGCATGAGCTTTAAGCTCATGGGGGAAATCTGAGCAACGGAACAGTTGCTGGGTTTTGCGTTTATTCAAACAGCTACAGAGTTAGCCACAGTCTGCACAGTGTTTGTGTGATTATCCTGTATCGTTCTTCATAGGCAGAGACATACCTGGTAAAAGAATACTGAGAAGTTATTCAGTTATTAACCTTATCAAGACCTTGATTGCTGTTTTGTCAGGGTCTCTGGCTTATTTGGAGCAACACTTGGAAAACGTCCTCCATGAAAGTTGTTTCCAGGATGTCCCTCCATGGTGTCAGCTTGCTCAGAACAGTTTGCTTTAATGAAGAAACATTTTGGTTTTCCTCATCTTCAAGGGCTGGATGCATTGGCAAGACCACTACTACCTAGAGGAGAGTGAGCCAGAAGACATGATCCTTGAAAGCAGCCTAATGCCACAATCCATTCCATGAAGGCTGGTTTTAAATAAGCCAATAGCCACTCATCAGGTACAAGCATAATGACTTCAGGGTTTAAACTCATGGCCAGAGAGTCTGTGGAATTTGTTCATAACTTCTAAATTAGTTTCTAATGCTTGTGGCTGATCTTGCATGAATTCCTGTTATACCTCCTGATATTTCATTTCTCAGCCTTACTACGGTTAGGTCAGTAGTTACTGACTTTGTAGGGGGTATGTTATGACACAGTGTCAGTAGCAGAACAGTGGATTAAGTACAATTTTTTTTCTATGCCTACATTTCTCCCTCCTTTTAAGACAGATTCAGTGAAAGTATGTTTTGCTAACTATGCCAGCTTGGGCCAGGACAGTTCCAAGTCACTCTCCCACACATTGCTTTATCTGAACCGGAAAAATGATTTCTAAACAAAGGATGTTCCATCTCAGTAGTCTCATCAACTGACTAGAAAGAGAATCACAAGGTTTGGTTTCTCATATGCCATTTGGAAAAAAAGACTGTCCTTTATCTACTATGTTGTTAATCATCTGACAGAAAAAATCCTAGGGGCAGCAAGTGTCTGTTGCTCTTCCCTCCCCAGCAACTTGTGTGAATGCTTACAAAAGTGATTAACTGATTGTTTTACATGATGAAGTCCTTGAGCCATGGCCTTTAAAAACAGTTTTCTTCACAGGACGAGTTTCCCACCAGACCAGTTTCTTCTCACATCCAGCATTAGTTACCACTGCCTCCAGAACCAGCATCTGCTGTGCACTGATTTGCCTTCAAGTTTCTTTTTTCCTTAAATATCCATTATTTCGCATTATAATATGAGATCAAAGGAGATCAATTTCTGATCCTCTGTGATATGAAGCTCTAATATCTTCTTACAACAATAACAAGCATTGTAAAAAAATCATTAAGAGAATATAGACCATAAAATTTAGCATTCCACAGCACTATGAAAACAAAAAAACAATTGATTGATCCTCACAAAGAGGAGCAAGTGAGATGGGCAAAGGTCACTATGTTTTTTCTATAGCCAAGAAAAAAATCTCCTATGATTAAAATATTAGTGAACATGGTAACTCAAGAATTCTGAGAAGAGTATAAGTGTCATGTTAACAGGCCCAGAACATTAGAAGAATATATCTATTAAACCATATTTAAATAAAGGCAGATTTAAAATCTCAGATTATCAAAACAAAAAATAATTAAAACTCAGTATGCTGAAGTTAATTCTTAATGTTTCTTATTCCATTATTATTAGTTTTACTTTGGTTTTCATGTAGTAAAAAAATCCTATGTCCTATGCTAACATTTAGATTCCTAGGGCCATGGGCCCACAGGGATAACAGGGATAGATTTTTCCCTGAGGAGAGCATAGATTTGGAATTCAGCCTTGAATTTTGTTGCATTCAACATGGAAGAAGTGGTAGGGAGATTGTGTGTGAACAAGTCTGTGTCTGTACGATAAAAATGTGAAATCGAACATTTTAATTTGTCATGTTACTCAAAGACGAGTATGTTCCTGCTTTGTCGTATATAATTTAGGGTCTTGGGATAAACATGATTTTTCTTCTCCAGAGAAGCCAACAAGCATGAAGACATTCATCAGAGAACAAGATGTATATAATTTATATACATTCTATAACTTGTGCCCTAAGTGTCTGGAAATTATCTTCTGCAACATTAATTAGACTGCAGAGTGGGTGTAGGACATGTGAATCGAGTCAGCTTAGCCAACAGCAAAGTAGCATATTTAAGAGCTTTGCTGATCCTGTCACAAGAAACCACTTGGGAGTAAGGACATGTCTGTTCTTACATATCTCAGCCTGCAAATATAACTTGTACCCATCTATTTTGCTGTGCCACAGGACTCATAGAATCATAGAATCATAGAATGGTTTGGGTTGGAAGGGACCTTAAAGATCATCTAATTCCAACCCCCCTGCCATCAGCAGGGACACCTTCCACTAGACCAGGTTGCTCAAA
>NW_010312130.1:0-8626 GCF_000700745.2 Antrostomus carolinensis
GCAGGAGTAATTAAATGGCTGCTCTGTCATTGATAACGAATGTTTTCCCTGTATCCACCGAGCCGGTTCAGAGGTGCTTGTGTGAAACCACAGCTCTCTGCTCGATAAAATGAAAGCTTTTGTGAGATTTCTCTATAGCCTGATGCTCCTGAGCTTTGTTTGCAAGCAATAAGCAGGAAGCAGTGACCATAATCTAATATGAAAATGGCTCTTTTCCAGGTCAGAGCGGAGCAGGAAACAACTGGGCAAAGGGCCATTATACGGAAGGTGCTGAATTAGTTGATTCTGTGTTAGATGTTGTAAGAAAGGAAGCAGAAAGCTGCGATTGTCTTCAAGGCTTTCAGCTTACTCACTCCCTGGGTGGTGGTACAGGCTCTGGCATGGGTACCCTCCTTATCAGTAAAATTAGGGAAGAGTACCCAGACCGAATTATGAATACTTTCAGTGTTGTACCCTCCCCTAAAGTATCAGATACTGTCGTAGAGCCCTACAATGCCACTCTCTCGGTCCACCAGCTCGTGGAGAACACGGATGAAACATACTGTATTGATAACGAAGCTCTCTATGACATCTGCTTCAGAACACTGAAGTTAACTACTCCAACCTACGGTGATCTGAACCATTTAGTGTCAGCAACCATGAGCGGTGTCACCACCTGCCTGCGATTCCCAGGCCAGCTCAACGCTGACCTGCGGAAACTGGCAGTGAACATGGTTCCTTTCCCTCGTTTGCACTTTTTCATGCCTGGTTTTGCCCCTCTCACGAGCCGTGGGAGCCAGCAGTATCGAGCTTTAACCGTGCCAGAGCTAACACAGCAGATGTTTGATGCAAAGAACATGATGGCTGCTTGTGACCCACGTCACGGTCGCTATCTGACCGTCGCTGCTGTTTTTAGAGGCCGTATGTCTATGAAAGAGGTTGATGAACAAATGTTGAACGTTCAGAATAAAAACAGCAGCTATTTTGTTGAATGGATTCCTAATAACGTTAAAACAGCCGTCTGTGACATTCCACCTCGTGGCCTCAAAATGTCTGCCACCTTCATTGGTAACAGCACAGCCATCCAGGAGCTGTTCAAACGTATTTCTGAGCAGTTCACGGCCATGTTCCGCCGAAAGGCTTTCCTGCACTGGTACACTGGCGAGGGCATGGACGAGATGGAGTTCACAGAGGCTGAGAGCAACATGAACGACCTGGTGTCTGAGTATCAGCAGTACCAGGATGCCACAGCTGAGGAGGAGGGGGAGTTTGAGGAGGAGGCTGAGGAAGAGGCAGAGTAAAAGCTATGCAGATGACACCTGTAAATTTTGTTTAAAGCTGTATGAACTCTTTCATTCAAAACTCTTCTGTCTGTGTTGTGTTCCCTCTTCCTGTCTCAAAAGTCACTTCCAATGCTGTACAGGCACCATTAAAGCATTTTTCACAGTGCACAAGCTCGTCTCCTTTGTTCTTTCTCATAAGCTTTGCGGGTGCTGTTGCCAAAAGTGAGCGCGTAGGTGTGGCGGAGGTCTGGAAAAGAACAACAACAGCCTTGATGCGAAGCCCTGCCACCTTCCCTGAGGCATCCACGCTTCTCTTCCCTGCCCTTCCAACGAGGTGGACGCCTGTGTCACTGGATGTGGTGGCAGTCCAGCTCGCTCCTGGCACTGCAGGAATTGAAGGAATATAATGGAGGGGGAGACGCTTCACATGGAGGGTGAACTTCAGCTTCCAGCTGCATCTAAATTTAGGCCCCTGCCTGTGGATTCCTGTTACAGGCTCTGCTCTTGGCAGGAGCTGAGGAGCTCTCCTCCCCAGAACAGCAGCCCAGGTTCTAGTGAAGGTGGCCATAGGCCACCACCTGCCCTGGTGACAAAATGGTGGAGCCAGGTCACCTCCCTGCTCCAGGTGGGTGTCTCTGCCCAAAGATGAGCTGGGCTGATCTCCACCGCAGCTTCTCAGCAGAATGAACCCAGCAGGTAGCAGTGACCTGTCACAGGAGCCTTGGGGACAGCTGTGACAAGCTGTGCCTGCTGCTGAGGACGAGTGACACTGAAGAGCTCCTGTGTGTGTGGCCCTGCTGGGGTCACTTTTTAAAAATAAAAATGGGAATGTAGAGATTTTAAAAGTAAATCACCTGTGGTGTCTCTGCTGTTGAAGTGAGCTGGACACCTGCCACCACATTGCTCTGGTTTATCTCATGAAAACCCCAAATTAGCAAATTTTTTACTGTGGAAACAATATGTTCAGTGTTAAAGTGACAGACCTGTCCCTGACTAGCTGGACAGGAGGTGGCAGGCTGCTCTCCTGCTTAACCAGGAGAAATTCTGGTTGGTGGTCTTCATCATAACTGATTTGGGGTTAATTTGTTGTGCCTTAAAAAATAAGTTTGTCCTTCTGGTGTTGACCAGGTTGGAGTAATTAAAAAATCCCACTGACTGTGGTGGCTCTTGGGGGAGGGAGAATCGAGCTGTCTACAGACCTGCTCAGGAGAAGACTTTGGTGGGTGAAGAGATGGCAGCAGATTGTTCCAGTGTGAGGTAACCATGAAGCAGTTGATTTTTGTCCTTCATTTAGGGTGGGTTTTTTCTTCCTCCTGAAGCTGGGGTGTTCCCTGTCCTGCCAGTTACCCAGCACAGGACAGCCTTGTCCCCCCACCCAGCACCTTTTTGGGCAGAACTAGGTCGGTCACCCTCCCCTGGGGCGCTCCAGCTGCTCTCCCCTCACTTGCTGCAGGTTGGTGGGGAGAGGACAGAGCACACAGACTGGCATTAACACCACTTTGCCTTTAGCTTCCTAAGAACCTTTCTCCAGAGGACTTTGGCTTGCAGGTCCCAGCCCTGAGGAGCAATCCCACACCTATTTCTGTTCATCTGTGATCAAGGGGCCTGTCCAGCCTCACCTCACCATCCCTGGGTGAGATGCCTCCATCCTTTCCCTTAGACCATCCCTCAAAGCTCCTGGTGACCGGCCGTGGGTTAAACTTGGCTTTTCCTGCAGGGCTTTTCCATGCCCCCGATACAAATCCTGTTACATCCACATCCTCTGCCTCAACCTTCTCCCCCCTGGGCTCACCAGGCACAACACCAGCTACCACCATCCCTACCAGGACAGTTCTTTTCCCCACTCTTTGCTTTCATTTCTACCACATTTTACGTCTTCTACCATTTTCCTGTCTTGCATGAAGTGCAAGCTACGAATTTGGTTCTTGTTAGCTTCTCTCCACGCTCTCCCATCCCACATTACTGAGCTGTGGGCTTTGATAAACAATATTAATTGCTGATTTATTGAAATTTTAACCTAATAACTTAATGTTCTGCATGGACAGACCTTCCCCTTAACACACACCACATGAATTTCTCCAGACCTCTCCTCTGAGGCAGCACAGGTAACACAGTACGGGGTAACCACTACCTGTCTTGATGGCTAATACTCCTTTTTTGGTGCTTTCTCAACCCCTTTCTATCATTTACTTTTTACTTTTCATCAGAATTTAAGAACAGAATCACTTTTCCTGATGAAGAAATGTAACACACGTGTTAATGGGTGGGGGGTTCCTGCTCTAACAGGGCTTGGGGGCTGCAAACCAGAGGAACATTCTGCACCAAGTCCAGGTTGGAAGATGAGCTCTTAATGGCACAGACTGGGGAAAAAAAAAACTACTACCCACGTGGAACATTTCAGTAACTTCACTGCTATGACATCCCAGCTAATAGCAGCCTGACTTAATGACAGTAATTAATATTAGTGACTTGCATTTTGCACTCAGCTGATGAAATTACCTGGTACGAAGCCTGCGTAGAAAGGGATCAGTCCAGCACTGGTGTAAATTCTGTTCTCAGGCCAGTATGTTCTGGGAAATCTCTTGCCAAAGCTGCAGGCTGGGTTTCTCTGCAAAAACTAGAAAACAAACCAAAAACAAAAAAAAGAAGAAAAAAAATTAACAACAGAGTATAATTCATTTTAAACATATTGTTGTTACCCAAGTCACGTGCTTTGACACTGTGTTAAAGAAAATATTTAAGTTAATGTAAAGCAATTTTTTTCCAGTTCTATTTTTTTTTCCAGTTCTATTTTTCCAGTTCTATTTTTTTTCCAGTTCTATTTTATTTTTTTTCTAATTAGAAGCTATATTGCATGTTTTTTTTCCACATTATCAGTTTTTCTCCCGCTGGGTGTTGGCAGCCGCCCTCCACAGCGCTGTCTCTGCAGCTCCTACCCCCCCAGTGCACAGAGCAGCTCCTGGCCTGGGTGGAATCTTCAGGATCTCTACAGCCAGGTCAGCATTTGTCACCTTTGGGCATCACCCACAAATCCCAAACACCTTGAGATCCTACATTTGATACGCTGGGAGCCAACAATATCTGCCCGAGTTGGGTCCGTGCCTCGTCTGCTCCCGTGCTGTGACTCTGCACAATCTGTGCTTCAGTTTCACCCCTTCAGCTGGTGGTTTTTTTCCCACCAGTCCCACTGCTGGTGATTAACCAGTAAATCCCAGTCTAGGAGGAGTGGGAAGGCTTAGGAAGTGTTAATTGAAAGGAGAGTGTAAATCATCTCCTGGATCTGTCCCTGCCCTCCGAGCTCAGACCCAGAGGAAGGGTGGATGTTGCAAGCTCTGCACGTCTCCGCAGCGGCAAAACCCCTGAAGGTGTCACCAAATCTGTGCCACACGCCCTGCTGGGTGGAGAAGGGACGGGGGGGTCATGGAGCTGAAAAAAAAACAGGGGGTCACTGAACCCTTTTGTGCCCGACGAGGGAGCGGTGGCCGCAATTCCTCCAGCGAGGAGCACTGGAGCGAGAGGATTGCGTTCCTCTGCCTGATGCAGACAGCAAGCGATGATCCATGGCACATCCCTCTGTGTAACCTGGGGCAACGCAGATTTAGGGCAGAACATCAGTGGCTTCAAGTCAGAAGCCATCTTAGAGAGAAATGGGGTGGGATTATTGTTATGTATTTATTTTTATCATGGTTCTATTCCTTCAGCACCTGATGTGCTGCAGCGAAGCTCTGCGAGCCTGGCTTCTCCTGGAGAAACACCCCCCTCACCAGTTTACTGCCTCACAGACATCTCTGAAGAAATCAGGGGCAGAAAAGCTTTTGCAAACAGCACGTTTAGGTTTGTTAATGCCTCGTTTTCATTCTGTTTGCTTCATTTCAATTCCCATTAACAGCAGAAGGAGAAGGAAGCCAGCACAGGGAAATCCATTTCAGCCAGAGCATCGGCTGCCGTGAGCTCTGCCAGCCCCGCTGCCGTCCCTGCTGACTCATTTCTTCCAGCTGAGAGAGGATCCTCAACCTTAGATTTTCTTTTACATCAGACCCGGATGCTCTGGGATGAAATCACTGCAGTGAATCTCAGTGACCAGAAAAAAGACTGGAGATGCTGTCACCTGCTTTCAACGAGCTGATCCACCTTCACCAGCACTGGAGCAGCACAACTGCTGCAGCCCAGGGATCTCCCACTATCCTGGCAGCAGGAAGGAGTGTGCAGCTTTGAATGCAAACTATTAACTGCTGTGGGAGGGATCACATTTGCCTGTGTAGGAGGATCATTATATGGGAAATCTTAACAGCAAGGAGACAAAATATTTTTTCTCCTTGTTGTAGGAATTATTTCTGCATCTTTCCCAAAAGGAGGAGAAAGAAGATCTAGATCCCTTTAAGACAAATTCTATTAGTAAAGGAAAAAGATTTAAAAAGCTTTAAAAAGCCTTTTTTATGATTTTTTTTTTTTAACTGATTAAAAAGGAGAAATATCCATCCAAGCAGCCCAGGAAGCCATCCAGGTGGAGAAGGGATTGCGTAAGGGAAGCACAGATAGTTGCATCCTATGTGTTTCTGCACTCAGAGCAACATTTTTAATAGCCATCCTTAAACCAACCCTCAATAGATTTGCTTAATCCTTTTATGAACTCATTTATCCTCCCTTCATGTCCCAAGGAAACACATTACTGAATTTTAATTGCTCAGCATTTTTTTCCACCGTGTTACCTCAAAGCATTTTCTTTTGCTTGTACTTATAACCCTGGTTCTGATGCTGCTACGACTGTAAATGAAACCGCTTTTGGTGTCGCAGGTGAATCAACACCAACGTCAGATTCTTAAAATAAGATTTGTGGATATAATCTACCTGATATCGTGCAAATTCATTCATGGCTTCCTTCACTCCCTGGGTGTAGTTCACGCCGTTGATCCAGGTGAGGCGGGGGATGAATCCAGCGTACCCTTCGGATGAAGAAAAGAGAGAACATCTGTATCTCATCAACAACAACCAGTCTGGACATGGAAGAAGCTGGGATAAATATAAAACCTTGGCAGAATATAGGAAGGAAAAATTAATCCATTTAAAGTGTAAAATTAACTCTTACCTGTGAAATGTCTTTTCTGAAAGAGTCTTTTTTTTATGATTCCCAAGGAAAACTCAATGGGTTGAACGGGTCTTTGTTGGTCTCCATGAGGTATGGAAGAAACATTTCATTTTCTTACAGTCTTTTCTTTAAGCCAACACTTCTGTTGGGTTCTGTCCCAGTTTAATACCCATTCAGGGGCTAACAACTGGCTGTCTCATTTCCCCTGCCCGTCCGACAGATTTTCACTAATTATATCACAGAAACTTTATAAAGTGTTAAACTACATAAAACAAAGAGGTACAACCTAGGAAGCAGGCAGAGATGCCTCTTCCCAAAGGGAAGCTTTGGAGAGAGCAGAATTTGTCTTCTACATCCTAAAACATGGATGCTCTTTCTCTCAGTCTGAAATATTTTGATGTGCAATCCTGTGTTCGCTGTGCAGAGCCCATGACCCATCTCTCCGTGCTTCCTGCAGCATTTTCTAGCTGTACAGAACTGAGGTGGCTCCTGCATCCCTTCCACCTGCCCATGGGTACGTGTCCCTCAGCATGAGATCCATTAAGGTCACAGCATCCCAAAGAAACCCCTGTGCATGGAGAGGAGCAGAGGCATTTTCCGTCCCAAAGTGTTCAAACAAGCTGGAGTGACTGGCCAATGTCTCTGAGATCTCCCCATGGGGAGAAGGGTGACAGGATTTCTTCTGAGGTGGACTCTCCCCTCTTTTTTTACCTGGAATGACTTTCTGTTGGATCACATGGGGCACATTCAGTGTGAGTAACCAATTTTCTTGCTCCGCATCTGCAATTTCAGCCACTCCTGGCAGAGTCACATCTTCAACTTTGACAGGCTCAAAAGAAAAGCAGAAATAAAATAAAATTAAAATCACCAGCAAAAGCCATTTCTTCCTTTGGCTCCATTCCTCAACTCACTGCCAGAACCTCTGAATGGCAACTGCCATTTCCATTTCTTCCCAGCTTTACACCAAGAGCAACTCCAAGGATTTCTGGTGAAGTCAAATGACTGGATGAGAGCTCTGTGCTCAGAGATTTTGCAAAATCCTCATGGGGGGGGAACAAGAAGAGCTTTGGGCACTGAGCTCCTTCACAAATCTCTTTGTCAGAGCAAGGAACAGGAATGCTCCTTCTCAGGGTTTCTATCCAAGCCAACTTTTCACTCAATACATCAACTCTCCAATCTCTGCTGTCAGGGATTTGCAGAGCCCTGGCTGGCAAACGCCGTCTCTGGCTACAGAAGGAACAAGGGGCTCAAAGACGTTGGGCCCAAGTGACTCGGGTGATGCTGTGCAAGGCAGCACCCAGCACCACAGGCAAATCCCAGGGGCTGTGTTCAATGATGGATAACCATGGTGGGAAATTCAGGTGGGAGCAGTTGAGGGTCCCAAACACAGCAGGTCACCAAAGATGCCAGGACAGCTCTGTTTCGGGGAGGGCAGCAGCAGGGCTTTCAGTTGATAAGGAAAAACGAGCCCAGTTGCATGTGACAGTGTAAAACAAGACCTAAGAACTGGGATATGGAGCTAAAACTCAACCAAATGAGAAGCTGAACCTTTTTGATTAAGCAGCATAATTCATCATTGCCACAGCAGCTGGCATTTCTCTGCACAGCCCTCTAACCCTTCTCCTTCCCGTCCACACCCGTATGAAATTCCCTCTTCACACCTATGAACTGAGGAGATCCCTTCCACACCCACCAGCCCCCAAACTCCATCCCTCTGCAGCAGCATCCCTCACCACATGTCCCTTCCACCCAAGACCTCTTACTGGTTTGCTTCCAGCCAAGGCACGGCCGAGCTGGTTGGATCCACATCCTGTTCCCTGTGCATAAGCCGGGCTGAGCTCGGGAAATCGAAACTCTCGCTCCTCGGAGGCAGGATGGCTTGAAATCCTCCCTAGGCAATCCCATGGCAGCCATGTCCTTGGTTTGTACTCGCTGGGATAGCACTGGGGCAGAGGGACCGTGTGCATCATCATCAGCTTTTCCTCTGCCGGCCCCCGCAGAAGACGGTTTGGCCCAAGAGTTGGCTCAGGAAATCTTATTGGAGCCTCAACTTTCTCAGAGTGGAAGTACCCTGTGGGACAGACACCGAGTTAAGGGAAAGGAGCAGCCAACGAGATGAGGGATTCCCATTGTGGTGGACCACAATGAGAGAGCAGTGAAGGGGAAAGGGATCTGGGAGTCCTGGTGGGCAGCAGGATGACCATGAGCCAGCACTGTGCCCTCGTGGCCAGGAAGGCCAGTGGCATCCTGGGGTGCATTAGAAGGGGTGTGGTTAGTA
>NW_010312130.1:8781-9353 GCF_000700745.2 Antrostomus carolinensis
CATAGGGGACTGGTCAGTGTTGGGTTCATGGTTGGACTCCATGATCTTAAAGGGCTTTTCCAGTTGAGGCCATTCTGGGGTTCTGCGTGATGCAGGGCAGGGGTAGGAAGGGGAGTCTCTGGTGGCTTTTACTTTGCAGTGCTGTGCTATGGTGAGACCCCACCACTGCTGTCTATAGAGTAGAAACGTTATTGGTAAAGTATTGGGGTTATCCATGTTCTGGGACTACCTGGGTGTTCTCAGGTTGTGGAGTCTCCTTCTCTGGAGACATTCAAGTCCCGCCTGGATGCCTTCCTGTGTGATCTCAGTGAGGTTCCTGCTCTGGCAGGGGGGTTGGACTGGATGATCTTTCGAGGTCCCTTCCAATCCCTGACATCCTGTGATTCTGTGACCTTGGCCCCACGTGTCCCTTCCAGAGCAAAGGAAAAGGGTCTGGAGATCAAAACCATCCCATGGGCTGCGAGTGCCATCAGCCCCATCCAATAAACCAGAAAAACTGCACAAATAGAGGTTCCATAACTTCCAAAATGTGAAAAAAAAATTGTTAGTCAAGCTATAAAGGGGGGGGGGGG
>NW_010312130.1:9572-10297 GCF_000700745.2 Antrostomus carolinensis
GTGCTAAATAAATATCTGCTGGGTGAACTGGGGACAGAGCCCTGCAGCTTGGGAATCTGCGAGGCCAGCCGAGCTTGGCAAATTTTCTGGGATTTTCCCTTAAAAATACCCCATGACGTGGCTGCCCCGGGAGCAGGGAGCTCCCTCGTGCTCTGCGAAGCCAGGTCCTCCCTCCTCAGCACTCACGGGGGACGGTGGCTCTCACACGCCACCACCTGCTGGGTGAACTGGGGACAGAGCCCTGCAGCTTGGGAATCTGCGAGGCCAGCCGAGCTTGGCAAATTTTCTGGGATTTTCCCTTAAAAATACCCCATGACGTGGCTGCCCCGGGAGCAGGGAGCTCCCTCGTGCTCTGCGAAGCCAGGTCCTCCCTCCTCAGCACTCACGGGGGACGGTGGCTCTCACACGCCACCACCATAATTCCTTCTATTTTTTGTTCTCATAGGTCATTTTTTTTCCTGGTCATTACCACCCTTATCCCCATCTCCTCGTGTTTCAGGGATGTCTGTACCATGGTGCGAATCCCCACGGATGAGACATCGTCTTCCAGCCAAGGCTTCATCTGCGGAAAGTCCTGGGGAATTAATACTTGTAGGGGCTCAAACAGCACGGAGTAAAAATTCACCCCTTTGTGCCAGAGTGTAAGATTCCTGATGGGCATTTAGGTTTGAAATCTGCTTATAATTGTGTTATAAAGTGTATTTGCTGTGTGTAATATAATATAA
>NW_010312131.1:0-32256 GCF_000700745.2 Antrostomus carolinensis
ATAAAACGTATACCAGTGGATGGGCTTTTGCATTCTATATTCTGGCTTATGGGGTAAACAAGTATAATTTGGTTATTTTCTTCAACCTAAGGCTATAGGTTTATCCCCAAAAGAGTTAAAAACACAGATGTTCATCATACCAGTCACTGACATAGACTATTTGTTAGCACCCAATGCATAAATAGATGGTGTGATGGAGTAAAAGAGCACCTGAAAGTCAGTTTGTAGGCATCACCTGATGAAATTAAGTAAATCAAATGGCAATGAAAAGGCAAGCTTTATGTATGCAGAGTTCATTTTCCTTATTCTTTCTTCACAAACCATGTTCCTCAAAATAACAATGTGCTTCACACAGTACAAATTCTAGCACTCATGGCAAAGAACTGGAGAAAAGCAGTGTGAATGTGAATAGCTAGAAAGAGGTAAGTTCCTCACACAGCCCTTGACTGCTTGGCTGTGTGGAACACGGAAAGCGCTGAACATCTGGATAGAAGGTCATCAGGTTTTAAAGGTGTACAGAGGCTCTCATAGCTAAAAGTTATTGCAGGGGTTAATGCAGTAAAGAGGGTAGGCTACATGTGGGAATTAGGTGTTAACCATCAAACAGAGGCTTCTGATGACTTATTATAAATATATACCTTTGTAGTTATGTAATGTAAACAGATACTATGCATATATTATAAAAGCAAGGAACAACTAATTTGCAGATATAAACAATTCTCACAATAAAATCTAGCTGCCAGGAGTTTACTAGGACTGCTTTCTAAGAAGTAGGATGAAAACTGAATTCACATGGCAATTAATGCACTTTAGGCCTTTGCACAGGATGAGGTTAACGGAAGGAAGGGGTCAATGAGTTTCTAAGAGCATCTTTAGTTTCAGTTCAGTGGTGGTAGTGAAGTGATGATTTTAACTTGCAGCCATTTCCTATAGCAAGGCAGTGAAGCTCAACTCTTAGAGAGGAAGCTAGAATCATGGCTGGAGAAAAACAAACCTTCGGGGCTTTCTTAGTAATAATAAACCTGTTGTTGTATTCTGAATTTAAAAGAAGAAAAAAAAATAAAGCAATTTTGTAGCTTGTGGGGATTCACCTCAAGAGATTGCATGGGGAAAGGAGGAGCCAGAAGGAGAGATGCACACTCCTGTAAATGGAGGACTGTGAAGAAATCTGCACCTTGCCAGAGCAGTATTTCCTGAGTGTGCAGTGTTTGTTGCTATGCCAGGAGGCTGTTTTAGGTTACACTGCTGGGTGAAACAACAAAAAGGTAAAAATCTGAGGTTATTTTGGATAAGCACCCAGATTTCAAACCATAATTTGAGCTTTTCAGATTTCTCATATCTGCAAAACTCAGGAGGAACAATCATGAGAATGAGGTCTTATGACCTTGCTAGTGTTTCTGCTTCTTTTCTAGCATCTGCTAGAACCCAGCACTCAAACCTCAAACACTCTCTTTCTGTATGAAAATATTAAGAGAAGTTTCGTTCACATTCAGTTTTGGAAACTACTAGTGGTTTGGAATTCATCATTTTATCCTAAAGCTATCATGTATTAAACATTTAATGGAGATATTTGAAACTCTAGCTAGGATTTTAAAATACAGTAATTTGACTGTCAGCCTAACACACTCTGAGGTATTTACAGCTAAGATGTAAAAAAAAAAAAAAGTTTTAATGCCAAATTTCAGAGAATTTTCTGAAAGTGTAGCTATGGTGGCTATATATAGTCTCATAGCCTTCTCATTAGATGAACTGGCTGAACTGGAAATTCAACTTTGAACCTTTTTTTTTTTTTGCTTAACCTTGAAGAATTTTTGGTACTCTCTCTGAGGAATATATGTAAAATGCTTAGTTGACTGTTCGAGCTAAAGATTACATAGTTCTTGTGTGTCTCAGAATAGGTTGTCCCATTATCTTTATATCCCATAATCTCAGTAGTAAAAAAACCTGGTGCAAATATTCTTTCTCCAGGCTATTAAAACAACTTGTTTGTAATGTACCTACTGATTCATGCTGAACTATTGTGCCCTAAATACATAGACTGGAGTGGTTCCTCCTTTGCTACAGATTAAATTATGATCTTGTTGGGAAGGATGATTTTACAATAAACTGAGAACATGTAACCTATTATTTTTGCTGATACTTAGTTCTCCTTTTGATTTTGTTCTACTCCCCTCCCATATCCCTCTACTAAGGTATAACAATAGTGAGAAATATGTTTATGACTTGCTTTGAAGTATGTGCACAAGACACAGCTGACCTGTAGTATTCCTTTCGCTAGTTATCTTAAATGCCTCTTTACTAGCTACAGCACAAGAACACTTAGCAGTCACAGAAGCGATTGGAACATGAATTATTGTTACCTGAATTGTATCAAGTTGTTAAAATTCTGTATCTCAGTAGATGAGATTTAGCGGGGAAAAAAAAAGAAAAGAGGAAGTCTATGGAGGTAAACAGATCTGGCTTCTGCCTAACTCACAGTGGCTAGGCAATTTACCACACAAACTCAACAATATTTGTCGTCTTACAAAAAAAACTTTACAATGTTCTTTCATTTTCTGTGAAATGAAACAGTAGAATTGTGCCTCCATGACTTCCAATTCAAAAGGGGAAAATTGTGATTTTATAGAGGTGAAATCTGAAGCAAATTAACGTGAAAAAATACTGAAATATCTGCACTTTGAACTGTCTTTAAGTATTTATCCATACAACTAATAGAATGCATAGTATTAGGAATAACGTAAATGTTATGGAAGTACCTATAAAACTACTTGGAAATCCGTATTAGCCTGTACAGTTAATATACAGTACAATACAAACTTGCAAAATTGGATCAATGCAAAGCAGCAAGTAAGATACAGGTTCATTTGGAATGTGGAGGCATTCACTTGATATCAAATGGCAGGTTTGGTGTACAGTTTCTTTTCACCATGCTACATTTATACCCTACAGTAAAAACAAGAAAACCCAAAAAATTCCAGAATCAAAAGGACCTGAATTTATAATATGCACCATTAGACTCAGCCAAAGCAAGGAAAGCATATTTGCTTCCAGTGAGGTGTCCAGTACATCACAATGCTCCTGGTCTTTTGCTGTATTTTATACCATATAAAACATAAAAATCTACTTCCTAGTGTCAAATATTTGAAAGTCATTGAAAACTAGCCAAGATTCCCTTTTTGTTATTAAGTAGTTATTCAGAAATGAGAGCACCTTACTTCGTGCTGGCATGTGTATTTTTGAGAAACTTGTAGTAATGTTGAGCTAAAATGTAATTTTATTTTAAAACTTTAAAATGCATATTTTATTTTGTCACTCAGAAGATACCTTATGATTTTCACTTCCTTTTATCAGCAACCACAATTGTGTTGTAACAGGATACAGAAACTGTCTTAGCCAATTTGTCTTGCTAAGATACAGATGCACAATAGGTAAGTACCTTGAAAAAAGTTTTGATGGGCATTGGTTCAGCTATGCTATTTCCATAGTTCATTTAAAAAAAATTAATAAAGAAAATTGTTCAAGTCAGTGTGGCTTGATTTGAATATTCCGTTGGTCCCATACTGAACAGGCAGTGCAGAGAGCTTAACAACTTGGAGAGAATCACGACAGAATACCTCTGAGATTCCATGCCACCTTGCAATAAAATGTTACCCAGTGTAAATATGTTTCCTCATGATTTAGGTTTTTTACTTAAGGCATCTTGTTTAGATTTTTTTCCTCAGAATTTTGTCTAGCATGAAACAAACACACACATTTATCAACCTCACAGAGATTTTTGCAATAGGAAGTTGGTTTTGGAGCATCTTCAGCATGAAGTGAAAAGACGGCTTGCTACAAAAAGCAGAGAGCAGCTTGAAGAAAGACAAGACTCCTGTTTGGACACTTCCCAATGTAGGTATATAATCAGGAAAACAAACAATGGAAGAGTCTGGTACTACATTCCAGTACTGGTTTGGGTTTTGTATTGCTTGCTTGTTTGTTTGTTTTTCCCCAGTGTGTAAAAGAACCTAACAAAAAGCTTCTGAGTGCAAATGTATTTACAGAGTAAGGCTGCGGTTAGGGTGTGTCTTCATTGTAATTATTGTGTAACATAAATATCTATCCCTGAGAAAGGAGAAGGGGGACACAATCCAAACCAGTTGACTCGTATGTATGCTCATGTTGTGCAATCCGGTCTTACAAAACTACTTTGACACCTGAGGTGAATTAAGTGGGGTTTTTTTTCTTTTTTTAGATTTTCTCATTTTCTTATAAAGAATAATCAAGAGGATCTGTAAATGGTTGCAAAATGTATGAAATATTAAGACAGCAGGAGTCACTAAGTGAAACATGTAAGTCTGTCCATGAGGTTAGAACAGCCACTTGTGTGGTTGGGAAAAGAAAACTTGACTGGAAATTGCAGTGGGAGGCAGCTATTTACTGATTAAAAAAAAGGGGGAGGGAGGGGGAACTGAGGAAAGGAAGCAACAGAGCTTAAATGTGTGCAACACAAAACTCCACATTAGGTATTAGAGGCAAAGTGCTGACATCCAGTGCAGGTAGGTCTACGGGGAACTGGCGGGGCTAATCGTTGGACTTGAGGCATCTGAGCGGCTGTAGTCACTGACAGACCCTGTTCTTGAGCTGCTTCCACTTCGCCTCTTGAGCATGCTTGGGTGGAAATTGGCATGTCGACGGGCATGCTTTGTCAGGTGGTCGCTGCGCATGAAGCGTTTCTCACAGAGAGGACAGCTGAACTTCTTTTCTCCAGTGTGAGTGCGGTAATGCCGGGCCAGCTCATCAGAACGAGCAAACTTCTTGTTGCATCCTTGCCAGTTGCATTCAAAAGGCCGTTCACCTGTGGAAGCAAACGTGGCATGATTAGAAGGGACAGCAATGTCTTCCATGGTTTTTTGTACACAAAAGTTAGAATAAAAAGGTTGGGAGCAAGGCAGATGCCACGTGGCACTAACTGGATGGAGAAAGAGTTACTCTCTCCCAGAGAGGAGGCCACTGTGGTATTCCAACCGATTTAAAAGTACTGTAAATCAAACTAGTGATACCTTATTTGATAACTGGATCTTCAGGGATGCTTGGATGTCACATTTCATATCTCTTGAAGTCTGCTCTTTATTTCTGGACTTTGACAGCATCTGTACTGAGCTCTATAGAATATTCCCTTATTTGTCCAAGTTGTCCCTATGTCTGTCTGACTCAAGGTTGAAGTTCAGAAGGTGTGATGAAGTCTCTCTTCAGCTATTTAAAAACAATTATGGTGAAAATGCAAAATGGCAATTATGAGGCACTGGATGTCAGGCTCTTGCCTTATATTCTCCACAGTCATACCTGCGCGGTATTTCTCTACTAGTTTCTCTTGTTCACTGCCTTAGGTCTCATTTAAAAGTGAGGCAAGGAGCACTGTGTTTCAACTAGGTAAACGTGCCACATTGAAGGCAACAGCCTTCTTATCAATAGTTAACCTAAAAACCATGACCTGGTAGGACTGGTGAGCTCAAAGAAATAGCAGTCTGGTGATCTGCTGCATTTCTCAACAGATCTCAGACATGGGAAACATCTCTCACAGGGCCAGATGCCCATACCATTGCATGGCTGTGCTGGAGGTCTGCACTTGGCCACTGTGGTAGATGTGCAGCCTTGAGAAGCTCAAGCACTGGAGGTGAGCACAGGTCGCAGACAGAAGTAGCATTGGTAGGTAGACAGGTATCTGGAATATATTCCCAGCTTCATCACTGATGTGCTGCATAGCCTTGGGCAACTCGTACTGTTTGTTTCTATCCTTATTTTCTCCATTTGTAAAAAATGAAAACATCAACACATGGAGTGTGCTGTCTACTACTGCTGTATATCAGTTTGGGTTTTACTGTCACAGAGTCTGAACAACACATATTCTTTATTTGTTATTAATCTAGATCATCTTATTCTTTTGTGAATACAAGGACTTAGTAGTAGTTTTGTAGTTGTAATTTGTATTACTTCCTACTTGCACTAAGCTTAATGCTGAATAGCCAGTTCAAGAGGCCCAGAGAGCTATAAAAATTCTGTGCCAAAGTAAGAAATAAAAGTTCTCCCCATACTGCACTTAAATAGGAAGTAAATAAATTAGCCTCATGGAGAAATTCAATACATTTTAATTAAAATTATCTCATAGCAAAATTGACCCCAGCCAGCCTTCACTCTAAGCAGCCAATAAACTGTTCTAAATTCATGGATTTTGACATAACATTTATCTCCAGGATCTACTTAGGAGGCTCCTGCTCAGAAAAAGAGATGTAGGTTCTTTTCCCCTCTGTTTATGAAGCCTCCAAGTTACCTCAGCCAAACCTCAAATAGTGTCTCAATGAACATACAGGCAGTTCTTTTTTAAAATAGGATTTTGTTCAAGAACATGGAGAAAGCAAGTGTCCCTGATCTTTCCTTGATTATTTAGGAGAAAGACCAAGGCTCATTAGAGCAATTGTTCTCATTTTGTGGATTTCATTAGTTACACCTACAACTACAATGCATAATACAATGGTTGTATCTGTACACAAAGGAGATTTTAATATGGAGAACAATGACCACCACCTCCTAAGCGATCTGCAAAAGGCAGTGAAGACAAACAGGACTGCTTTCAGTTGGCTGCCCCTGACCTAAAGCCTACAAAACTTAGGGCCCCACAAATGTTTTTAAGAATAAAAACACCACCAAGTGGTTTAATGGATATAGTTTTGTCGCTTAAAAAACCCCATGCAAATCCATTCAATGTCCTCTTCAGCCTTCTGTAAACTGTCACGGACTCATCTCTCAGCCTGCTGACAGAAATGTGGAACAAAGGGGAAACAACTATATTTTGGCTGTGTTTGTCAGGTATCCAGTCATCTGTTGTTAGATATGCTCCTACCTGTGGTGGGACATGCCAATCATCCCTCTTGTGTCACCAGATTCACTAGTCTTCTCCCTATGTTTTGGTCATACAACAGATAAACTTCTTTGAGGACTTTGGGACCCTTGGGAAGAAGGGCACTGAGACATGGTCTGACAGCTGGATCTGACCTGCAGAATCAAAGTGTCTCACCCCGAGCTATGGCATCTCTTTTTGGTAAGGTAATGGCCTTTGGATTTTTCTTTTGCCCAAGTTAATTTTCTCTGTGTTTGTTTTAATTACAAATGGTGTCAGCAAATGTTCTTCACTAGAAGGACTGCCCCATGAAATTACTCCTTTCAGACAAGGAAGGCAAGAGTTAACGTGCAATGTTTTGCTTCTGCTGTTGACAACAGCTTGAAGCACAAGAAAATGGTACCTTTTCTGATGATTAGTTAGCATGGTATCAGCTGCTCCTCTCTATGCCTAGCATTTGGTAACCAGCAGTAGGCATGACAGTTTAGTTTCTAATGAGAGAAGAGGTTCTGGAGCTGGATTGTGTATGATCTGTGTTATCCACCACTAACAATCAAGTGATGAAGGTATTGCACTACTTATCTCCCCCTCTCCTCACTACACATCACATCTGGACAAGGACATTCAGGTTCCTACTCACTTGCCTGATTTGATGTTGATGATGGTGGTGATGATTTGGGTGCTAAGCCAAAGAAAGTGTGGCCCTTCTTCCACTATTTCTTTACTGTTTCCCATTCTCCTCCTTCCTAAGAACTATTTTTTCCTCTCAGTCCTCTCTAGGCTTGATTTGGTATCTTCTTGGTAGTTGCCTTTAAGTTTCTTGGCCAAGTGGTTTTCCCCTCCATGCACTCTCTGACAGTTCACATCACTCTAGCAGTGGTAGTAAGTTCTCTAGAGTGCTCTCCAGCTTTGTTGAGGTTTAGCAGTACCTTCTCAAAGAAAAATTGTATTGTGAGGAAATGCTGGATACCTTGTGTGAAGATATGAGAGTCATTATTGTTCATAAAAAATTAGTACACAGTCTGGAACAAAGTTGCTGCGAGGCATTAATTAAGACAAGACCTAGCTGCTGCTCCAAAACCACATGTGGAAATTCACAGTCTGTCATCAGTCTCGTCTCTCAAACAGAAGGGATGTGGTTTCCTGGGCAGGTAAGTTATATTAATGTCCTTTTACCAGTAGTAAAGCAATCAACAGAATGAGAGATCATATGAATTGATTGCCTAATCTCATTAGGGCACATGCAGCCACAGTATAACTTTCTTGCATAAGCATGGACATGTTGTACTCAACAAAGAGCTTTCACCATGAAAGTGGCTGTACACAACACAATAAAGATTTTGAGCTCCATCTTTAGGCAATGCTGAAGTCAGAATTTTACCTTTATACAATACCTGCAGAATTTGATCCTATAAATTAATGTGGAAATGTTATCAAATACCTTAAATACAGCAGGAAACATGTCAAGCATGTGAAAGTGTATATTCTGAGTCTTAATGCTATGCCCTGGCAGCGGCAGTATTTCTATGCATTATGAGGATTACCAGCAGGTCAGGCTTCTTAACTCTTCAGCAAGGCAGGCAAGAGATGCCTTTAAAAGATAAGGAGTATTTTGTTGTTGTTGTTGTTTTTTACAATTTTAAATAGGTTTGGATTTCCATGTTCCAAATCCCACTAAATTGTAACTTTTCTAGCTCCACATGACATCACATAACTTGTCTTTAGAGTTACACATGATGATGGAAAAACATCACGTTCAAGATTAAAATTCAACTGATCTTAACAGAAAATTACACAACGTTTTTGGCTGCTTTCTGAACTCCACCCAGTCCAAAGAAAAAAATGTGTGTAAAGCTGTATTAGGAAACTTGCAGTGCTCACTGAGTAAAAGTCCATGAGGTCTGCAGCTGCACTGACTTCTGAATGCGTTTCAGTGGTAAAGACCTAGCTACTCATGCTGCTTATATTGTCTGCCAGAGCAGACCACCAAAGGAACCATAGAGTTGCATGGGCTATAGAAACAGTAGTAAAAAAATGCACCTCTCTCTGTCTTGCTGGAAGGCGTTTGGAAGTAGAGCTAGCCTGTTCTTACGATATTATATAAAGGTCTTTTGTATTATTCTATATTTGTCAATCTTTATATATATTGAGGCAACTATATGTAGTTACAGGAAACAAAAACTACAAAGACAGTGGAACCAGATCTGATGCCTACTGATCTTGATTTGTACCATACTTTTAGTGCACTCTTGACTTTACCCCAATCCATGTGCAGTTTTAAGGACTCATTTCTTATACAGTGACACCCCCATACAGACCCTGGAGTAATCTTCTTCCTGTTTCACCAATTCATCTATACAATATCCAGCATTTGAATAGCAATTAAAAATGATACTAAGTATGGTGTAGGCCTGAGCATGCTTTAAAAATAACCCACTAATGACTGAAATGCCAAAAAAGGTTGAGACATCTGTGATACCACTCGTTTCCAGAATTACAATGTGAAGATTAGGCAATTGTATCTGAACAGTTTGAAATGTGATACCTGCTGCCCTACAGACTGGAGTATTACAAGTCAAACCACGTACTGGGGACTTTTTTTTTTTTTTTTTTTTTTTTTCAATTTAGCTCATGTTGTAGTTCTGCACATTACGTTAGCATCTTCCAGCATATGCCGAGGCCATGGAGTAACAAAGAAATTTGTGTCCTGGGAATTCCATGAGTGCCTGCAAAACCCGAAGCAGTAAGCCAGAAAAAAAAATTCTGTGATTTTTAATCTGTTCTGCTGCTCTGCAGAACAGCGTGGTATGCTGATGAAAACAGACTAGAAACCTGAACATGCCACTGTGTGCTATTCTTATATTTCTCCATTTTCATATACATAATTAAGGGTATATTTGGAAACAGATCAGCAGGCTGGGCGGGGAGGATGAGGGGCAGACAGTTAAGAGATGTGACTGAAGCAGCCTTCCTCCAAGAGAGGAAATGCTGTCCTGGGAAAAAACATTCAGCTAAGCAGACTATGTTTCTTGAGACTGGCTGCTATTTTAAAAAAAAAGATAAAAGGTCATCCTTTAATAGCAGTGATATGTATTTACAAATATTTAAATTTCTGTTATTCTCTTGTTTATAAACAAGCCCTTTTGTATGGCCAAAAAACAAACCCTTAACCTTCTGAGCACAAAAGAGAGAAAAATGCATAGCTTTCATTTTAGACAAATGGTGGTTTCTTTATCAAGTATTTTATCAAGATCAAAAAATTCCAAAGCTTCTTAATTCCAAATTCCTATAAACTGAAACCAGTTAGTTTTAAATTAATGATTTTGGGGGTGACATTTCATAACCAAACAAGCTAAATGCAATCATTTTTGTGTGTCTGTCCCAACAGCTTTTGAATGTCTCGGCTGCCTTCAACCATATCTAACAGAGGTAGCAAATTCAGCAATATTAAGCTTGAATAGTTCCAGGAAAATGAGGGAGTTTTAGTAATGTTCTCAGTTAAAAGTTACAGGGTGAATTTGACTGTCACTAGACACCAGGAACCCAATATGGGAGTATGGTATGAATGCCCAAATCCAAGAAAAGCATCAGTCACAGTTCACTCATTATTAGACGTTGGGACATAACGCTCCTCCAAGCCCCGAGGACACACAGCAACAAGGAGCTAGGTTGCATTAGTACCTGCTGACAGAAGCATGCATGTTCCTGCTATTTCCATTATCTGTGATGTGACCTTTTTTTAGGAACTGGAGTTCTCAGATTTCCAGCAGGCACGGACGCAGGCATCAAGTACAACCTCACTTTAAAGTGTGGGCATCTTTATTTTAATCTTAAAAAATCCAGTCATTAAATTGATAAATTATTGGATCTTGTGTTTCCTGTGTGCACAGGAAACTACTACTGGGCAGGAGCTGCACCAGCCACCGTAATACCCATTATTTAAATCTTTGGTTTATTTTCTTAACATTTTAATTCAGTTATTTAGACATATATGAATATTTACTGAAAGGGGAATTTCCAAGCAGCAAGTTCACATTTTAAGTGAATGTATGTTACCGTTTGCTCTGGAATTGTTTGTATTGCTCCATCTGGGAGCATAGAAGACACCATGTGACTTACCTGTATAACCACAGCTAACTAGAACGACTCAAATAGCAAATGATGAACACATGTTCAGATTCTATAAGGAGAATGGTTACAATGCTGAAGAAATGTTAGTGCAAAATTCTTCCCCTAGCCTTAACCACAGTCAGGTCCACCCAAAAAAACCAAAATAACTATCTGGTCCTTCTTAAAAATATTACCACTCACTTTCACCATAATGGAAACAATCATTTATTTATTTATTTATTTATTTATTTATTTAGATTATGTTCTATCAGTTATATTCTAAGCCTTTATTTTGAACTTGTTCAATAATGCCACCTAGGTCTTAAATCTCAGTATATAATAATTTTAGCTACTTTACTGTATTTTTACCAGCCACATTTCCTTCTCCTTTGTCAAGGCAGAATCATTCTAGCCTTTTAAGGTGCCCCTCCCCCCCCAAAGACACTCCATCGCATAATCTTTCTGTTGTCTAAAATAGGCATACCATGGCTTTACTGAATACCTTTTCAAAGTAGGATGCCCAACCTGAACTGCTCTGTCTGTGTGAATTTCTATAGCTTAGTGCTTTTAAAATACCCATGTTTTTTATCCTGCATTTTTTCATAATGAATTAAGAATCTGAAATTTGAACCTGTTATCTTTACAAAGTCATTTTCTGCCTACCATATTAACTCTTGTTTAGTTCTCACTTTATCTCTGATGAAGTGCATCACTGTGTGTTCAGTACACTAAGCTCCGTGTTCCACTCCCAGCTAAAACCTATTCCCTGACCACTTCACACAACCAACTATTAAGTAGCTGAAAGTTATGTTCCAGGATCTGGAAAATAAATCTTAAAGCAAACTGTCTTTAAAATTAAATGGCCATAAATTTAATAAAAATAAGTATTGCTACATCCTTTGCTAAGGTTTTGAATGAGTGAAATAAAGGCTAGAGCTATGCAGATAAATTACTTTATGCGCAACTGAAAAACTGAAAAAACTTTGGACTGCAGAAAAATTCAGCAAAGCAAGAAGCTCATAGTAATTTTATTCTTGGTTGACCAAAATGTTTTACTATATTTGGGGTGGGTTTTTGTAACACTATTTTAATTCCTTTAGCTTTGGGGACAATTTTCAACACAATTACTATGTTAATCTGAAATTAATCAATGAAACACACCATCACATCTTTTCTGAAATGAAAAAAAAAAAAAAAGCAGCCTAAACTATTTGCTGAGTTTAACTGACATATAGTTCTGTTCTTCATAAGAGACTACTTGTCAGTGAACAACCATTCGACAAAAATATAGTTTCTATAGTTCTCGCTAATAAAGAAATGCAAGGTTATTAATATTCTTCATTAACATTTCTTGGCAGCTTTTCCCTCCATGAAGATTAAATGCCTGACATTTTTATTAGCTGACTAACTGGAAATCTGATCTTCAAAGGGAACAATTTCATTTATGTTTTCAACTTCCACGGGACTCCGAGTGTTTATAAGCACACGGGATTTTCAAAGACAGCCAACAAGGGTAGGCTCACCAGCCAAGCGTAAGGACCAGGAAAGTCTCTCCTCCCTTTCACAGAGAAATCTTGGAATAGATTTTTAGATCTGTGCTGAGAACATGACTGAGGATATGCACTCTAGCATTGCAGTGTGGCCCAAGGAGTCTTAGGTGATTCCCTACAGCATCTTAAGTACAAGAAACTTATTCTCCAGTGTTATGCTAAGCTGCTTCGGTTTCCTTGCACAGTTGTTATCCTAAGTCATTTTGAAAATGGTTGGCAAGTGATGCAGCCCTTCACAACACTGTGTCTGTTCTCCTTTCAAAAACTACAAAGATGCACTACTGGCGTGACAAAGAACCAATCAACCCAAAATCCATGCCAGAAAGACCAAGCATGTTTTCCAAACATATATTTTTATGATCTTCTGTGGACTGCTATAGAGTGTTACAGTTACATGGAAACACAGTGAATTGTATTTGGTTTTCTTCTCTCTAGCTATGTTTACGTTGTAGTGTCTGTCTCTCTCTCTCTGCTAGAGAGTACTCCAAAAATTAGCTGATCCTGCTGGGCAGTTGAGAAAGTAAATTCTTTCCCATTGATTGAAAACCATAAAAAAGTCATAAAAAACCCTTCAGGAATTCCACAGCTTGAAATTCACATCTGTGCCTGTAGACCTGAGCACTGAGGGTCTAATGCTACTTGTTTCACTGCACCCTTGTACCAAGATACATAACACTTCTCATCGATAATATTAGGCTTTCTCTTCTGCAATTTCTCACATCCTGCTTTCTGAAGAGTTCATGCTTTATCTCTTCTTTCCTTATATAACCCCTCCCTATCCTGTATGTTTCTTCCTCTTTTGAAACTACAAAAAATTAATTGCACTAGGCCAGGGGCTTGTGAAGTTCTGAAGTCAATTATACAGACTACATCAAAACTGGGACTGCGTAAATGCAGTTACATTTGTGTGTGTTAAATATGTTAAAGAGTTTTTATCTTGAAAAACTTTGCTTTTTCTTTTTCTTAGATTAAAAGTTGCTAAAGTGAGTTTAGCCTTCGAGATTCCTTCTTTTTATGATGGGATCTAGATAAATAGATACAGTTCTTTTAAATACATTCTCTCTGTTAGAAGTAACAGAAGTATTTAAAACTACTTTAGCAAAGAGGTTGAGTTAACTGAATAAAGCATTGAACCAAAGGTGCTTTTATAACTTTCTGAGTAATTATTTAACCTAATCATATGTGCACTACTTAGGTAAGAATGTGTGCATCTGACAACTCAATCGATGCATCAATAGAATCCAGCGGAATACAAAAGCCAGCAGGAAAACAACTCTGAAACTAAAGGCTGCAAAAGTGAAAGTGAGAGAACAGAGATACGTGTAATTTGTAAAACACTCCTATTGCTTAGAGATTCCTCATCTTTCTTCCAACCAAGGGCACAGGCTATCTGCAAGTATTAGCAAAATGAAGGGAGTTCATTTAGTGAAGGGAGATGAAGATGTCTTTGTCTTTGCTGTCCTCCTCAGCTTCCCATCATAAAACTGCTAGTAGCCATGACAAGAAGGTAAAGAAACAATATTCTTGTTGGTATCTAAAGCACTGAAATTTAGCGAAACAGCTCTCCATAGTATTTTTATACATATACTGCTGAGATTCTGTGAAAGTATTTAATGCATCATACCTGATTCTTTCCTTTCTCTACTTTGTAAGTTATTTCTAACAGTAAGACAGAGGTGATGCCTTTGAATGTGATATGATGTGTCATTGTTAACTAATACTGCTCTTTTGTTGATTCTATCTTAACTCTAAAGCTTAACATTCACCATTTCACTCTCTTTCCCAAAAGTTGTGATGCACAACCAAAACCGAGACTTCCTATCTAAGAAGAGGACTATCTGAGCCATTAAGATACCCAGGAGCTCAGAAACTTATCCTGCCTAGGAGGGACAACTTCTATGTCTAGGTGAGTACGCAGACTAGAATGAACCCTGTCTGCCCCACAGGAATAACTTCTATTGATCATGTTTCCATTAAATGCAATGCCTTTGTTTACATGGACTTTTGCTAGATCCTATTATAAAAGCAGCATTTTTTCCCTCTAGTGCTGGAGTCTATAAGTCAACAATGCTGTTTTACTGAGTACGAATGACAGGTCTAACTCTTGAAAAACAAAAGGTAACAGCCTCAGTGTCAGAGAGCTTATGTTCTAAAATAATGCAAACTACATGTTGGAGGTTCTGTCAAAATTAAGCATCTGCAATTGCTGTATGTAATTTCTGTTCAGTAAACCTAAAACTCTTACTGGGTCTCCTTATCTCTGAGGCATTAAATCCTAGACTAGAGCTCAGTAAAACAGCTGAAATGCCACTAACTTTAAAAGAGCAGCAATTTCCACTTGATTGTGTCTCTCCTGTGGCTTTTTCCAAGAATGGAGATCAATTGCTGACCCTTTGACTTTGCATTTAAATGCAAGATAATTAAATTGTGTTATGCTGAAATGATGAAGTGATGAATTCTGGGGAGAGGAAGATGTGTCTTAGCTATGTGTCATTTCCAAACCACACTGAAGTATCAGACTCTGCAAAGAAGGGACTCTGGGCCCTGTTACAGTGGCCCTTTAATTACTATATTTCTCTAATTTGTCCTACTCAGAAAGGAGGATAATTATTAAAACCTCTATTGTGAATGCAAAATAAATGAAAGAAGCACCATATATAGAGCCTCTAAACATATCTGGGTATTACTGAATGACAAAACTAAAAGATGTTTGGGTTTTTTTTCCTTTTCCATTGGTCAATTATACTTTTTAATAAATATACTTCAAAAGAATCCTGGGGTTGCAAAACCAAAAAATATAAGTGCCTATCAGCAAATCTGACCTATTGCATTACCCCAGCAAAGGAATTTCAGCTTAGAAGTCTTGCCTTGAGCCAAAAACTTGGTGTTTAAGGGGCTTTCTTCATTCCTTACGTACAAAGCTTGTGTCTTTAGCACAGGTCAGGGAAGTCTGGGCTCTTACAACATAACAGAGGCCAACTTCAATGAAGATATGTGGGATTTTGTTCTTCTTTTTCTGTCATGTTGACAAGCCAATTGAAACCTCCTAAAGTGACAAGGGACTCTCTTTTTTAACAAATTAGTCCAGTTAAAAGTTGAAAAGGAAAGTAATAATATGGACCTTGATTGAGATATATGCTGTTCATTTGCAGTCATTTGCAGTCTTGTGTTACTTCTAGCATACTAGCACACTGATTTGCTGTCTGCTACAAGCTGCTTATTTCGGCTGCACCACTCATCCTCTCTTAGAGCAAATAAGATGATTAACAAAAATGTTATGCAGACAGCAACTGAAGCCAAGAAAGAAAACTCCCCAGACTTGATTCTCTCACCTCCAGGAGGAAAAAAATCTTACCCATAGCTGACACAACTGAACCAAATGTGTCTATAGGGAATGTGGAGTTAAGGTACCAACAGAAACACACGGTTTCCATTACAAACTGCTGTCTGGATCTTTCCTGTGCTACCTCAGAATTGCTCACTCTTGTTACCCAGCCCACTCTGCAAACTCAAAACAGCTCCAGATCAGACATCTGATTGTTAGTAGCTCCATGGAAGCTCTGAAGAGTATTACACTCCTTGGCATCCTGTCTTTCTCCAGCCCACTCTTACAGTGGAAAAAAAGATTACATGCTCACTGTAGGACACTTACCTCTCTTCTTCCAGTCTGTGCTACCTGTTCTTGAAACCTAGAGTTACGTTCCAACAGAGCCGACAGCTGTCAAGCCATTCATTCTCAATGGTGTGGTCTTTACACACAAAAATGAAACACTCAGCAGAATTAACCAGTAGCTACTCATGGGTCAAATGGCAGGAACCAAAAATGTAATGATGTAGTGACTTTCAAACATTCTAACTGCTTCTTTGGAGATTCTCTTGTGAATATATCTCCATAACTGTGCTCCTTTTTTGATCAATGTGATGATCTATCTTTTCTCAGCCTTCAGTGTAGGACACAGGTTATTCCTTGCTCTTCTAAAAACTGCTTACTTAGCTGGTCTTAAGTTTTAATTTGTCTAAGTTCTGATCACTGTGCAAGGTAGGAACTTAAAAGTTAGATCAAACCTAGAAACCTGAACCTGAAGGTGAATGTTTGAAATCAAACTAAAACATCACAAACCATCCCTGTCTGTATGATGAACACAGAAACAACCTCTGCAGTGGTTTAGACTGTTTTCAATGAAAGTCTACATCACAAATAATTTTTGTGGTGGCTCTCATAAAAAATTTGCACAGTAATGTTCCAGATCTCTGGTATAACAATTGAAATGTTTTAAGTGGGAGAGAATTAAATAGGTAATGACAAATTATATTAATCTGGTGTGAACTGTGAAACTTTGGTTCCATGAGCTTTACCCAGCACTTGTGTGAATAACTACAAAGAAGGAATCATATGACTCCATGAATCAGTCTTTCCTCTGTTGACATATCAATGATTTATTATTCTATTCTACTAAAAACAGAAAAGTGCTTGTAAAAGCAAAGCTTACCAAATTAATGAAAGGTTGTCCTGCTATGCAAAACAACAGAGTAAAGGATTATTCATCCAAACTGAAACCTGTACTTTATTTATCTGAATTCTGGAAGATGTTGAATGTCATCTGCCTCCAACTGAAGTCCACATACTTTGGCATGAACAGACATTGCGGATAAGTTATGACATTTTATGTGCACAGCACCTCCCAGGATTTGGGGGCAGGATGAGATTTCATTTTGCTAGAAGCCAAGCAAACAGAAGTTAGCAAAGTTGCCTTTGGCTGTAACTGTGAAATGTCTCTTTGTGAACTTTTGAACTGTTTAATCAACAGCCTCACAGTAACACAGCATGCATGAAACATGTGACTTCAGCATTTACAAGTACAGCTAAAGATGTAAAGCTGAGTGAAACATCTGATACTGAGAGCTTACTGCAACTATATGGAGGTGAGAGGGAGTGAGTGGGAATTTCCTTTTATTTTTATTCTCATTCTGGATGGATTGTTGTGCCAGAGAGCAAGGTGGTGCTGAAGTAGTTTATGAGCAGCATCAGCCAATGACCATATGGAGCAAACAGCTTCAGAGAACAGGCAGCTCTGGAAAGTAGTTTTATGGACTGATAATCAAACAGTAAGCCTGTTGCTTGATACCAGGCAGCTCCCATTCAAGGCATGCATAAACCCATTACATATACTTCAGAAAATCTTCTGCTCAGATTGTAAAGCCACGCTTCCTGTTTAAGCCAGGATTCAGGTTTTTGTTATTTAATACAGGAATGTGATTCTATCATAACAGTTGTACTCATATTCTAATGTGCTCACTTTTAAAGCAGGTCAGCTTTTTAGAAAAGACAATATTTGCAGTTCAACATTCAACTCTTGCAAGTCTCATTTAGATGTTCTATTCTGACAATGCTTTCCTGTTTATTTTGCATCTCCCCATCTAGCCCCTTCCTTCAACCACATGAAATATGGTTTCAACCTCTATGAAAATAAAAAAGAGCACCATTTATCTGATCCTTTCTAGTTTCAGCTTGTTTTTCAGTCTTTTCTATGTATTAATTCTTTAAAACCACAAATGTGTGTAAATACACACACGTCTAGGCCTCATTCTCAAATATAAGCAGAAAATAAATAAAAGAAGGTTTTCAACAATTACCACTGATTAGGTTGTCTTTTAATTTTGGCTGTCTTAATGTTTTAATCACTAGAGTGAACCTGTGGGGATGTACACCCAGTTCTCTGAAAAATCAGGCTCCTATCCAATGTCTGAAGCTGTTTCTGAAAGCATGTGTTACCACCTTGGCCATATTCTATACAAAACAGAAATAAATGGTTATTAATGAGATGTTGCAATGAGATTCCCTTAGCATTCCTCCTTAGATAGACTTGGTGAGCAACTTCTCCAAAGCCTGCAAGACTTCAGGCATCAAGAAGTCACACGGAGGGCACATCACGTGACAGGCTGTTTTATTAGACTGCAATAGAGGAGCATCACTGCTAGAGCACCGTTTCGCTGAGCATTAACACCCACAGTATATCACAGCCTAGGTGCAGCTCAGCTCCTGCAATCTCTCTGTGTTTATGATCATTTTGCAGGACAGCTGGTTGCAGGGTTACTAGGGAGACTAGCCTCACCAGCTGCATCTGACGTGTGGGGTCATGGCGTAGGAGAGAGGCCATGGTGAGTGCTGGAAATGAATGAATGAAATATGTGGTTGTGGAGGAGTACAAGTCAAGAGCCAATTATCTGAGTATGACTGGATGTGAAACATAACTGAAAAGCTAAGATTTTAAGTAGAACATGGACAGATTTTAAAGACAGCTTTGTTGAGGGCATCTTGGTATATGTAACTTTGAAAACATCACTCTACTTTTGAAGTGACTATTTCATCATATAGTCACATACAGAAATCAACTGCATTCCATTTTCAAAAGGAAATACTACTTTCAATGCTTTGCTTTTTCAAAGCAGTATTGCAAGGAACATCTTTACTGTTTTAAAATTTACCAAACTATACATATACAGAAGCATGGCCTCTTTATCAACTATAACTCTGTTTTCCCTTGCATACTGTGCCCATGTCTTCATTGCTTGCCTTTACAGAACAGTCTAGTGTTAAAACATTATGTCTCGCTACAGAATGTGGTTTCTACCTATGAATCATGCTAGAAGGGCGACCTAGCAGCCACTGTTGTCTCTATAAGCACTTGAAAAGTCTCTTCACCTGTACACCAGCAGAGATCCTGGTATGTACAGGTCATACATGTCAATACAGGATTTTACTGTGGCCAAAGATTTTTCAGGAAAAGCTTCTTGTGATGGAAAGTTCTGTGAAATATAATAGGAAATGCCTGTGAATTTCTGTGAAATTCCAGAGGATCCCTGCTATGTAAGTCTGCAGGCTAGCTCCAAAACCCTATGCAGAGGACATAATTTTTACTTTGAAAAAGATCATAGAAATTCCTAGCTGTTCTAATTTCCTTTTGGACTCTTGGTCAATCTAGCCCTAAATCTGGGAACTACAAAATTATTTGAACCTGACCTTCTGTCCATATTCCTAGGTCCCTATGAGCACAACTCTGGCAGCCATGAGGGGTCTTGGGCTGGGATTCAGTATGCAGAGCTGCAAAGTTCATAAAATTGAGTAATCAGGAAGTTCTGTTACAACAGACTGACTGTAAATAAAACCAAAGAAAACAGGAGTTGCAACTTCATGAGTTGTGTTGTATCCTGACTTAGCTTTGGGGGATTGAGATGATCTGACTGTTGCTGTTGCAGCCTGACGGTGCCAAACAGGACAGTTTATCAGTCCTACAAAAGATGTGGTGCACAAAGTACTTTGAATTTCAGCCAATTATTTGAAACTTGTTTCTACTTTCTTTTGAAAATAAAAGTTTATACAGCTTAAGTTTAGGATTGTTCCTCTTTGTGAATAATGGACAAATAAAAGTCAATCTTAGTCTTAGGAAAAATTAGATATCATTACACTGCACATAAACAGGAATGTGTTTACCATTTTTTTGCAGAAGATACATAACTAACCTCAGCACTGTTAATCTGTATACACAATGCTGTCTGTATGCTCATAGATGCACATTTGTAAATCACCTTTGTTCTATTACTCAAGGCTGTAAATGCTGTTAAGAGAATAAATTCACCACTCTGGGTGAGGCAGCTAGGGCATGTTCGCATGTCTTAATATATGGGAGAAGGAACTGGACACAAGGCAAGTCCACACAGAAAGTAACACAGAAGCAGGAAGGATTAGAGTTGGTTATTCACTGACTACTGCCATCAGTGGAGTTCTTTACAGATGGTAAGGAGCTGCAACTGTGTTTTATAATCAGAAGAGTCAAACACAAGCTTGACCTAGGAACTTAGGACCGCTTATATATATATTTTTTTTTTAAATATATATTAAAAGACCCAAAGGTGTCTTGGGAGCAGTGGAAGTTACAGTTGTTCTTACTTGAAACTGCAACAAATGTATTCAAATTAAAAGTGTGCTAGCACAATCACCTCTTCATAAAGGGAATACCACAGAATTTGCAGAGCACCCATGAGAATGCTACAGCCTCTTTGCAACTACTTAGTTGAGAAAACAGTTATGTGGTAACTTGGATTTCTTTGCAAATGAGAGTGGAGCTCAGTTCCTCCAAAGGATTCAAAGAAGAAAAAGTATCAAAACTGTATCAATCACATCAGTTCCTTGCCTTTCTGCAATAAATTAATCTAAACATCTAAGAAAGCAATTATCATGCTAACACCAGAAAAACATACCAAATGAGTTTGAGTCTCTTTCAAAAAGCAGTGGTCATATCCAGTTTACAGTGTACATGTATAATACAGAAATGTAAAGTGTAACTTGGAGGTGTCCAAGACCAGAGTTGGCTCATGGAAAGAAGCTTTGAGCAAACAATGCACAGAAGATCAGCTCAGATGTCATATGCTTTTCCAAAATAATTAGTCTGTAACTCGCCCACAAGTGCTAATCTTAGCAGCACAAAGCAGGGTATTGATGATATACCTCAGAAAGTAGCTGCTTTCCCAAGAATTCATTACAAAAGCAAAGCACCAGCCAGATAGCATTCTCTTAGACCTTTCTTGTAACCTATTAGATTCTTAATGACAAAAAAAATAAATTTCAGTAATTTTTGCCTTAGTGACCAAAAAAAAATGTAGTGATTTGTACATTCAAAAGAGAGTTGTCTATTGCATACAAAAATTGAATTATATTCCTGTAAACAGTCTATAAGAACACCACTCAAAATAAGAGAAGGATTCTTTCACTGAGAAGTTTGGTGTTTGACAGGGGAAAAGTACTCAAATCCTTATTATTATCCTATCAAGTATAATGAAAGAGCTGAACTATGACTTTTTTTATGTTAAAGGGCCCTAAAACTTGAAGGAATTAACAGCAGCCTATTAAACACTTTCATTTTAAATAACAGGGAAGAGAAAATCACAGCATCACAGAATGGCAGGGGTTGGGAGGGACCTCTGGAGATGATCTAGTCCAACCCCCCTGCCAAAGCAGGTTCACCTAGAGCAGACTGCACAGGATCACATCCAGATGGCTTTTGAATATCTCCAGAGAAGGCAACTCTACAACCTCTCTGGGCAGCCTGTTCCAGTGCTCTGTTACCCTCAAAGTAAAGACGTTTTTCCTCATCTTCACATGGAGCTTCCTGTGTTCCAGTTTGTGCCCACTGCCCCCTGTCCTGTTGCTAGGCACACTGAAAAGAGTCTGGCCCCATCCTCTTGACACCTGCCCTTCAGATATTTATAAGCATTGATAAGATCAGTAAGAAAATACCAAGTCAAAGCTGTAGGTTTAAAATAGTGTATCATTACAGAGATTATTTTGGTTTGATAAGGTCAGTTATACTGTTTTCTCCAGAGGCAACACTGCTCAAAAAAAAAAAAAAAAAAAAAAAAAAACAAACACATGCAGAAATGTAGAGGAAACTTGGGAATTCTACATAGCTTTTCACCAGTAAGCAATGTCAGCAAAAAAGGTCTCTAAAAAGGAAATGCCCTTCACCATCTAGGATCTTGTGGTATGAGTCAGGTGGACATTTAGACTTGGAGAGAAAAGATATGTTTGCTTAGTTCACACTGCTTACCAGAAACACTGGACAACTCCATAGACTGAAGCTAGAGTAAGAAACAGAATGACAATGTTCACTTCTTTTTTTATTTTTTTTTAAAAAAACCAACACCCCTTTGGGGACTCCTTGAAACTTCACTTAGAAGATGCTGGTGCTGAACACTTGTACTTTGTCAAGCAGTGTTTAAAAGCTGTTTCTCATTACAGCTTTGTCTCTGCATTAGATAATGAGAGCTTCATAATTTATCACCTTAGACAGTATAAAGTATCTGACAGTTATGTTCCTGAACACATTTCATCTGTGCATTTTCCAGTTGTAGAAGTCTGGGACAAGGTTCATGGTAAAACATTTGTGCCAGCACATTGTACAGTATTTGCTCACTTCAGTGAGCACAGCAAAGATGCCATTGTAACCTGCCCAACCACCACATCCTCTGAAAGCTACCAATGAGATTTGTTAATTAAAATAGCTCCCCAGAAGTTAGACTGCTACATTTAAACTCCAAGCTCCAACAGATGCTGGCTTAAATCATGTCTGATCTGGTCAGTGAGATGGTGCCATTAATGATACTGTCTCAGACTGAAAGGAGATGCCAACACAACAAAACTCACTCAAGCTGGAAGGAGAACATAGAAAAATGGTGAAAGAGTCTTTCGGCACAGAAAATTACCCCCATCTTGTGTGATATCTGAATTCACTTGCCGATAAGATGTTAAGAAATCTGTGGAATATAACCATAGCAGAATGAATCGTGAATAGTTTTGTGTTCCCACAACATTCATCTATGCTCCCAGCCATGTATCTGTGTTTCTGCAGGTTTCTACTTTCATAAATTGTCATACCAGGATTACAGAAGAGTTGCAATATCTGTGTACAGTTTCCTTTTATTTTAACAGTTTCAAACAGATTTTTATGGTGTAAATATCACAATTCTCTTCAGTTATTATCTGGCTTTAAGAGTTTGCAGATAATGTGGGTTCTATACCATAGATTAAACTGACTAGAAAGTAATGGGTCTGAATACCACAGACAGATGCTAAAGTTCTAAAATAGCTTCAGATGCATCTGTTAAAACTCACTGTTATGAACTGAGATATCTGTCCTCTTAAAGTTACTGTTTCAGGCCCTCTACAAACTCTGGCAGCTATCATACCTGTCTGCCATTTGAAAACTTATCTTTTCAACAGTATCAGCTATTCTGCAGACCAGGGAAAAGCTGGAGATAGTGTGGAGGGCAAGAATCCTCCCTCCAGGCAGCATGTCCCACTATTTGAGCAATGATGAGTTAATCTACAGCAACAGCCCTATTCCCCCTTCAAAGCCTCACCAGCACATGAAGAAGGGACAGATTCAGTTAGGGTTCACCATAAGTGATCTTTAACTGTGTGAAAAACATTTTTATGTATATTATCAATGCAATACTTACTAAATGTGCAGGTAGTGGGGAGAGGAAGTGGTTTCTTTCCAAAAGAAACATGAAATTCTATGCTTAAATATACATACATGTTTCCTTAGTAGGGACAGTGACAGTTTGCTTTTTGCTTGGGTTTTTTTTGGTTTTTTTTAAGATTGGGGTGGCTGATTATATAGATATAGTCTTACGTCTCATATCACATAGCTTGAAATAAAACTATTCTATTAAATCCACACTGTAGCATCTACTAAACCCATGGTATAGAATTACTTTCTCCCATGAACAAATTCCACATCTTTTCAGACAATTGTTGAAAAATGAGCTTTTAAATCCATTTCTTATAGGTGTATTTATGCTAATAATACTGTGTAGGGGCATCTATAAATTCCAAAGCATTTGCTTCTCTGGTTGCTCATCATTTTGCTCAAACATTTCTATTTAAGATGGAATTTGCTGTACATGTTGTCAATCTGAGAAAGAATATTTCTAAAATGTTAGTGAGAAGAATTCAGTTGTTTCCAAGAATGATGAAAGTTAGAGGAAATGGAAGGTGCAAATACTGTATGTATATCTCTGCACAAAGGGGAAAAAATGTATCAATGAGCATCCTGGCAGAGATGTAATCCTTTGGGGTATCTAAGAAATTAAGTTTTGTTTTGGCCGTGTTCTGAGAATTTAAAAAACAGACTTTGCAAGTACACCCTGGATTTATTATACAATAAGACTAGCCATCTGCCAACATTCTATTGGCACTGCTTGTATGGACATATATACACCAAATGGAAATTTCCATTGACTTAGAGGGGCTTTTAGTGCTCTATTAGAGCTTCACATGCATGCACAAGAAAGCTGCGTACAATTCACATTAGTCTTGAAAAATATATCAGTCACCAGAACAATCAAAAACTGCCAATCCAATCGTATTATTCTAGTCTGCAGTTCTTCTGCTGGCATTTAAAAAAAAATAAATTGCAAATTTAAATTCAGTAAGCCCCTACAATATATAACATGAATTAGTATGTGATTCAGTGAGATTTTAGCAGCATCCCTGTTCATATTTGTTATAGCAGGATCCTAAACTACCAGATTAAAAATGCAGGAAAGCCCCATATGCACTGTGAGGTTTTGCAAGAATCCATAAAGCCCCAGTCTGGTATGTAAATTTGTACCAATGTAATTTCATTTATTTACCCCCCAATTGCTAAACAAGTATTTCTCTGATCTATTAACAAACAGCTCACCATTTCAGCAAAATTTTGCAGGGAACATCTGAAGATGGACTAGGCTATCATGTTCTATCCCTTCTCAGCTGGCTCCATTGTAAGTTCCTCTAGTGGAAAGACTGACAGCTGTTTAGTTTAAAAAGCTCAATACATCCTTTTTGCCTGCTGTACCTCAGCTGGTCTTACTCTGGAACGAAGTGGTTAGTATTTCAGCCTCTCTCCTTGACCAGTTTTAAAAGCTACTGTTGAAGGCAGTAAAGGCTACATAACAAGCATGCCCATTCTGCTTGTGTATCTGCTGTCCAGGGATGCTCTAGCTGGCTGCAGGACCAAAGAGGAAAAGCTGCAAAACATGTAGCAGCAACACGATGCTCTCATGCAAGTTCTTCAAGTGCCTCTGTTCCAAAAACTCTCAAAACCTGCATAACCGAATAATAGAGAGCAGTGTAGCGGAAATATAGCATGCAATAAATCTAAGATAGCTTATTGATCTATTAACTGCAATGTCAACAGATACCCAGTCACAAATATTTTGCCTATAATTCCTGAGAGCACTTAAAGCACTGTAACTGATTACAGGAAATCTTTTCCTTGCAGTAGAGGTCATTTCAGGATACGCTCACTTTAATACCATTTGACTTGTGCCAAGTTCCTAGTTAGAAAATGCTTCTTATGTTAGGGCTGCAAAAAAGCTTCTGAGGTCCTCTTTCTAACAGTAACTACACTCTGAACTTTTAAAAACTTTTCTTTTATATTAAGTGGAGTTGCTGTAAGATCTGCTGAATCTGCAAGACCTGAAAAATACAGGATATGTGTGTGTCTGACTTCAGAGCCTGCACTTAAATAACCCACATTGTCTAGCTATTGTTAAACTGAACACAGCAAGATAATGACCTCACTGCCCATGCGACTCTACCTAATAAAAGCCCAAGTGGATAACAAAGGAAAATAGTATACCTATAGAAATTCTACAGAAAGGACCCTTCAAAGGTTGTCCTGTATTTGAACAGCAGAGTATTATTTAGTCTCTGTCAGCACTGACTTCCAAACAGCTGATCCAAGATTGGACGGGGGCAGAGGGGAAGTTGGAACATGCTTTACTTACAAAACAGAACTAGAAACCACATGTCCAATATAAACAAATTCCAGGTTTCTGCTCTTGGACGTGCCATAACTATGTTCAGCCAGACAATAACACAATACAACAGTTGTATTTTAAATGGTTAAAGGGGCCTTCTTTTCAGACGAAATCCATTTGTGAGTTTGTTTCACGAAGAACTCCAGTTTAGCAAAAAAATTGTTTATGCACAACTCATGTCACATACAAGGACTTTCTAGTGTCCTGCAGAGAACTATGTGCTACTGCAGAAGAATCTTCTACAGATAATTCAGAACACTTTTTCCATAAGGCTGTGATTACTTTCTAATTCAAACACGGCTATCAATTGCAATTGTCTATTCACTGAAAAGATTGTTTGCTGGTTTACTCCAGACTGCCTGATCTTGCTACTGAGAAGGAAAGTGCTGCTACTGGTGTCTAGGATGAGGAAAACAAATGGAAGGTGATCCTTCCTCACCACCTCCAGTATTAACTCCAGTTAATTAACCTCCAGTCTCATTACACTGGATCCAAGTACCACCTCCATGCTAAAAGGAAGATGGTTTGTGGAAAGAGAATTCTATGAAGTTTCTGATTTTCTACTAGATACCCAAAGTTTTCACCCTGTAGAAAAGGCAGTCCCTGAACACTGTATTCTGTGAATGATGTTGACTGGAACAGCCATACTGTAGTTGGGATATTTTTTGATAATTATCCTCTGCTCGACTACAGTATGATCATAGGTTGCACAGGTTGGTAACTCACTGCCTGAGCTAGACTTTACTCAGTAACTGTCTTGGTCTCAGCAAAATGTGATCTCCAAAGAATTGTGGAAGTCACAAACAGATTCATTTTCTTTCTGTACTTTTTTTTTTTCCTGGTTTATTGAGTGTATTTCAGTGCAACACAACACAACCATGTGTGTCCCCTCAGATTCAAAGCAATGCTCGTTTGTCTTTTAAACAGATTGTCATCTTCCTCTCCCCTCCTCACTCAGCAAAAGCAAGCAGAGTAAAAGTGGGGGAAAATTATGGACAGAGAATATTTAGCTATGCTGATTATACCTGTTTCAAAGACAACGGTGAAGAGAGAAAAATAAGACAGAGTATTTTTCGTAGTAGATCTGCTCTCAATCACAGTTATGACAATGATAAGTACAGCTTTACTTTAAGGGCTTTCTAGCTACAATACCTAAACTCTGTTAATTGTTATCAGAAGCTTTATTTCTGTGACTTCTGCATGATTAAGATATCCATAAAGTCTGGAGTGGGAAAGAAAGGGAAGGGAAGAGCAGGGAAGCCTTTTGCAGAAAAACCTGTAGAACAATCAGCAGATTTAGTTCTCTCTAGCAGCTAATAATACTGAAGTGTGTGGTAAACACTGTTGTCGTCAGCCAGCTGGATTCTCCATGCAACCAATTTAACCCTAACTCTTTTGCAGCTGAATTAACTGAATTCCATTATTCAATCCTGAACCAGTAAGGTGAAAGGAGTGAGTAGGAGTAGTTCTGCCTTTCTTCCTGACTTGAACTCCTTTTGAAAAATATTAGTTTTGACACCTGCTTACTCTTTTAAGAAATTTATGCACCATGCTCATTTCAAATATTTTAACATTAAGAGACTTATAGCATATATACTGCTTATTTGTTATCTTTGATGAACACAGACTGTTCGTTCCAGGCTTAGGGTCTATACTTGTAAATAATAACTTTATTCTTTGGAACTGCATGTTAGGGTGAAGAGTTAGGCAGGGCTGTAAATTAAGTTAGTTTATGTTTTCAAACTCACTCATTTTTTAATATGTTGAAACTTTCTTAGAGGAAGTAAGAAAGGAGTTGCAGATGATTGAAAAGCTGTTTCTGTGTTATGATGTACTGCTTAGTGAGTAGAACTAAGAAGTTTAAAAGGACATTTCAGTGGAATTAAATGAAGGTTCATTTTGTGCTTCCTATGTGTTCATGATGGCATGCTAATGAAGATGGCTAAAACCTTGAGAGGTCACAGTGATTGGGGGGGGTGGGGGAGGGCTGCAATACATAGGATTCTTGTGATCCCTGCCCAAGATCCAGTCAGTTTTTCTCTACATATAAATACACAGAATAATGCAATAAGCTGGGGCTTTCTACAACCCCTCACAACATAGTGGTCCTGGACAACACTTTATGAGGTTGTAGACTATAGATGGCTATTAAGCTCTGTACTGTCTCTCTCTTCCTACTGGTGCCTCAAAAGAGACAAACTGGTTTCCAGTGACTCCAGAGAATTTCCCGACCTTCCTAGTGACCCTGTGCTGAAAGCGTGCTTAGAGGAAGGAGAACTTTGTCATGTAAATGGTTTATCTGATTTTTCTGAAAGTCCTTTCTGTTTAGGAATTTTCTCAGGAGTGGAGAGGATGTTTAAAACTAGTATGCCAGTGAAATTTTTGTATCAATGGGATCAGTATAGCTTGGGACAAATGGGGTGCTCCATCTGTGGATCACAACACAGTTTCTGAGGTCCACGGGAACCTCAGTGGAAAAGAATTTGGACTTGACATCTACCCACTGACACTAAATATAACCTTCTGGTAAACATTAAAACTTCAAGGGCTTTGTGGCTGAGGATCATGTTGAACTCCAGGACATCCAGTGAGAGAGTAGGTTGGAAAACATAAACATGAAAAGAAACCTAGGAGGAGGGGGAAGGGTTTGAAAGCTGGTGGAGAGAACAGCAAAAATTTTGGTGACTAATGTTTTCTGCCTGGTTCAAGGGTTTGTCGATTTAATAAAGCTGAAGCATTCATAAGGCTGAGAAAGCTTAACCGCTAGTGTACAAACACAACAAACTATGGATTGCTTTTGCACATTATGTTCTAATAGAGGACTTCATTCTAAGACACTGTACTCAGAGCAAGGGCCTAAGGACAAAAGGCAGATGCTGTTTCCTTGGCTGCACCATCTTGTTTCTTCTGCTTTAAATAGAATAATTAGCTTCCTCTGCACTATGGTTTTTGCTTTGGACATTTGAGCACTGCAATCTGGCTATAACTATTGGAAGGATTTCACATGGGGCACCAAACAACTGTAAAACAGTAGCAGCTTTCAGTCCCTACCAACGTGGGCTGGATTTGACCCAAAAGCACTTGGAAGGCCCTGTATCTCTCTGCCACACCATAAGTTCAACGATCCTTCCTATCCTTCTTCTAAGCATGAAGAGCAAAGCCTTTAGTTTCTCAGCACAGTAGCAGACAAAGACAAGCGAGTTTCTAAAGCAGGTCATAAACTACACTATTCAAATATCTCTAGCACTATCATCAGTATCTTCTAGCCTGCAGTACTGTTCTTAGCCTTCAGTTCACCCTTGAATAGCAGCTCATCTAGTCATACAGCACATGGAAGGAGCTCCACTCCATAGCAGAACTTTTTTATTGTTTCTTAGGAAACAGATTTGGGAGTTACTGGGGTAGCTGTTTACAGCACCTGACATGTGTACTTGGGAGTACTTTCACCACTGCTTGGTGAAGTGGATAGCCATCACCCTATCCATTTGACAGATGGGCAGACTGATGTGTACATGTTACTTAACTAGTTCAGCACCACTGGAAAGCAGAAGAGACCCAAACCCGTTGTTCTAAATCAGTAAAACCCATTATGTGTTTTGTAAAAACAAATATTTGCCAGTCCTGGAAGTAATCACTTGTTCTATTAGCTTAATTCCTACTGTCATATAAACTTTCTTCAAGGCTGTCACACTTTCTTTTAAGGAAAGAAAAAAATTCAAACACATTAGAAACCATTCTGCAAGGAGTAAGAGGCATTTAAGCCTGTTCAAAACTCAATCCAGAGACAGACCTGTTGGCAGTGAGGAGGGAAACTTGGCAGCTTTGTTTAAAGCTTCCCACACAGACACTGGAGTCGCAAGAAAACAAAGAAGCTCTAGTCCCCCAGGGTCCTGCCACTCCCAGGGCAAAACCGGTCCCTTCCTTGCTTTTCCTCTAGCTCTCACGGACACGCACACGCTCTCTTCTCTCAGTGCCATTAGCTACAGCAATAACCAATGAAGCCCTACAGACTTGGAAAAAATACAAGAAATGAAGAGTTAAAAAAAAAAAAAAAAGCCAAACAACCAAACCAGAGAACTTGGAGGCAAGCCAGCGTCCCCGAATGACTCGGCTCAGCCGGCAGCCCGGAGAGACACTCCCCACCGGCCTTGCCCTCCCGCTCCTCTCCCCGCAGGGCTGGCATACCCAGCCCGCCTCTCTTTATCAGGGACAGGAGTTCCCCTCCTTGGTCTCTAGTTGGTTTGGGAGCCCAGAAACATTGCTAAATTTATCTTTCACTTTTGGAACAATGGCAAATGCCAGAAATAAGAAAGCAAAATAACTGAAAATTAATGGAGAGAATTCCCTGCAAGCTGAGTGGAAGCACCTTTTCTGCAAACTCCCAAGGAGGCAAACAGCAGTTACACAGTGCGAAGCAGGGAAGGCTGCCTGAGATGCCAGGAACACACTGTTCCTTCGCCTGTGCAGCACAGGGAATTGTCCATCCATATGCTCAAACTTGATAGGGCTTTCTTCTCTCCCACGGAGAGCAAAACATACCCTCAATTTAGAAGGGCTCTTGCTTTATTTCAGGAAGGCAGCAGGAACAGCTGAAGGCACTCTGAAGAGGTATGGCTAGTGTGGTGAAGGCTGCCACCTCTGAGCTAAAACTGTTCAAAAGTCATTAAGTCATGTTTAGTTCTGAGGATCTTTTTCTTAATGCTCTTTATAAGTGAACTGGCCATAGATCTTGGTAAACTTTGTTGTCTGAAATTACTCAGTGGAACAGCTTTGCACAAGCCTGCTCTAGTCAGTGTGGTGCCTCACCATATGCACTATAACCACTGCCTTCAGCAGAGATCAGTCTCATTTTTTTTGTGCTCCCTGTCTGACTGGAAGCCATCCCGTTCCCCAGCACCAGGCAGAGGCGTGAGGTCTGGCAAGTCATGGGGCCGGTTTCAAGATGGCCCTCCTAATATTTTCAGTGTGTAACTTTCACAGTGCTTGCAAGACTTCCACTTTTTCTATGGATCTCATAAATTACAATAGTAACAAAAAAGCGGTCAGATAAATCTTCACCAAGAGGTAAACACTGAACACTGATCAGAACAAGTTAGTGTGTACATTCAAATGTTTTTTGTTTTGAAATTGGTTTTACCCAGCTGCCAAAAGCTTTTTTGAGACTGCTCGTGTCCCCCTCTCTCTACACTTACGATAAACGTCTCCTTGTGACTCATGTTCAGCCTCTCAACTGCCTTCCTGCCTACTCTAGCTTTCACAGAAGTGTCTGCTAAAGAAAGAAACAGACACACAGTCATTCAGGTGCCTCTAGAACATTTAATTTTAAAATATGGAGAGTATTGGTGCTTGCCTGGGAAGTGATAAAGGTGAAAGGTGCATGGGGTAGGAAAAAGTAGATGGGGGAGGGTAAGAAGCGCTGGAAAGGGAAGAAGATGCACCAAACAAGAAGGCTGGTAGCTAAAAATTACAGCTTGGTACAATCCACGCAGACAACCCACACGCCATTCCCTGTGACATTAAGTAATAAAAAAGGGTGACATTAGCTTTGAACCTATGCCCAGTAAGGGTTTATTCCCAGAGGGGGTTTTTTTGTTGTTGTTGTTTGGTTTTCCTGAGCCTGAGTTCTGAGAGGCGAAACCGTAATGGAGGCCAAATACAAGTTTGTTCGGTTTTGTTTTTTTCAACATTAATTACCAAGCTATAACAAATAAATCTCTGGCTGGATTGTGACTAACCTGTGTGGGTCCTTAGATGAGCTTTAAGATGGGAAGATTTGCCATAAACTTTTTCACACCCCACGTAGTGGCATTTGTGCTTTTTCTGGGGTGATCCAGGGTCAGTCCAGCTTCTCGTGCGTTTGTTCTTTTGTCTAGGGCTTGGCTCAGTTACGGCAGCCAGGCTAGTAGGTGTGGCTGCTCTTCCTCCAGCCGAAGACACACTTTCTTCCCCAGACTCCTTAGGAGCAATAGAAATGTGTATTTGTTCTGTGATATCAAAGGTCTCTGTTTTTTCCATCCTTAGAGTGGGTGAGTTTGGGACATGCTGGTTCAGGTCTGCTAAAATGCTAGCTACCACAAGTAATGATGATCCATTGTCTTTCCCGGTTTCTCTGACTTCCCGCTTATCTTCTCCATTTGATGAAGGAGGAGGTATCGCTGCATCAGGTTGGGGATCAGGCTCCCCTTTGGGACTATGGATAATTGCACGACTGGACATAGAAACAAGGCACTCTGCTGCAAAATGATCCACATATGCCGCTGTTGCCATTTTTCACAAGTTTAAAAAGAAATCCAAACAGAAAAGAAAAAAAAAGCCAAAACAAACCACAACAAACCAACCCCACAACACTGCTCT
>NW_010312131.1:32287-32606 GCF_000700745.2 Antrostomus carolinensis
TCTTATTTCTTAGGATCTCTTTGTAGAAGTAAAGGCTGATTTATCAGCCATCAAAAACGCACTTTGTTCGTGACGATCACACCCAGCTTGTTCCGAAATCAGAAACGCGTTGGAAATCCAGTGGAAGAGAAAAAGAAGAGCGGACAGATCCTGGCACTGGCAGCTTGTTGCTCGGAGTTAGTTAACGCTGCTTTTTCGCGAACGCACTAACGTGAAGGTGCGGGTTCCCCGGCCCGTCCATCGCGCGGTGACAGTAGAATAAGCTTTCCCCGTTATCGCTCCTCGGAGCCGCCGGACCCCTGCGGGGGCGTGGCCTGGG
>NW_010312132.1:0-9620 GCF_000700745.2 Antrostomus carolinensis
CCACGGTGGTGATGGCACCTGAGCACGCGTGTCCCTGTGCCACGCAGGGCCCGTGGGCTGCCCGGGCCATCGGGCCGTGGCGGGGCCTGGTCGCTGGTCCCAGTGCTCCCCGGTGTGCGAAGCTCTCTGGCCTCGCCAGCTGCACACCGGTACCTCTGGAGCTGCTCCGGCTCCCGCTGTCCTTCAGCAGCAGGTCCCCAGCCCCGCGCAGGTGTCCCCAAGTGATGCTGGCATGTCCCCCGCGTGGCCGTCCCTTCGCTCCGTGGGGTGAGCGCCTGCGGCCGGGGCACTGCCGCTGCCTGCCTTCCTGAGGGTGTTGAAAGAAGCAGCTCTGGTGCTCTGTACCGGTGGACGCGCTGGTTCTGCTGTTTCATGGCTCTGTCCTGCTGCCGGTAGGGCAGCCGTGACCAGTTGTCGTGTCAGCGCTGGAGCCGGTGGCTGTGAGCGTGCACGGGAGGAACAGGAGGCTGTTGCGAGGTGGGCTTCCCGGTCTCCCCGAGCACTTGGGAGTTTGGGCTGATTCGGGGAATGAGTTGCAGGAGGACGAGATCGTAGCTAGCTGGTGTTCAACGCCGTGGTGTTCTCCCTGCTGGAACCCTCGCACCCTGGTTTGACTCAGCGGTGCTGTGCCCGCCGGACGGTGCGCTCGCCACAGGAGTTGTTGTAGCAGAGGTCATGGTCTGTGCATCCACAGTTTAAAAATGCCCTGCAATGCTTTTGGATGCAGTAACACACACCTGTTTTAAGAGCGCTTCAGACCTACCTTGCTCCTCAAAACAAAAATAACATTGTGAAGTTTTATTGTAACAGGGATTCCCTGGCACATAAAACTGGCCATGGGAAAGAACGAGAGGGCAGGTGGTATCTTCCACACCATTAACTTATAAACCTTTGCTCTGGGGGAATTTTTCTTGCAGAGTGAGTTGGAGAAGGGATGCACAGATGCATGAAAATGCAGTGAGGATGTGGTTCATGTGTTCTGGGGTCTCTGCTTTTGGTTCAGATGGGGTGCGGCAGCAGGTAGAGACCACGGGTACCAGCGTCTGCTCTCCCTCAGTGTCTGTTGGATGGTGGGACATCTGAGAGGCTCCTCTGACGTGTCAGCATCTTTGGCACCTGCAGTTGTTTGGAGTGACACACGGCCACCACCTCCTCCCTTTGCTTCTCCGATGTGTTTCCAGGTGGCTGCATCCAGCCTCACCACAGCCGTGTGGGTGCTCCCTGGGGAGCCCGGCTCTTTGCCTTTGGAACGAAGGCGTGTGTCCTCTCTCGAGGGTCCCCGGCGCAGGTGGCCGCACAGGCACTGGGTAGGGACCATGTGCAGCTCTGGTGTTTTCAGAAGTGTTTGTTGATGATGAGAAGCGCTTGGGAAGCTGATCCGCTCAGCTGCGGTTTTGGTGTGTCCAGTCCTGGCAGCGCCGCAGGGCACTCGCCTTTATCGTGATCCTTCGCTGCTCGAGAGGTGCTCTGGCAAGAGGAAATGTGGATTTCTCCTGAGTAATAGCAGAAGTAAAAGGTTGTGAAAGCAGAATTATCTTTTGCCAGTGTAAGTGATAAAATGGAAGGGGGAAGAAGACCACTTTCTGGGCCAAGATACGCCGTGTACGCAGCCCTGCAGTAGACGTGTTCAGATAAGAGTGACAGAAGGACGAAGAGAAACAGGTCTGTGATTGAATTAAGGCCATTCTCCATGGGGTTTTTTTATAGTGGAACTTTCTTTGCTTGTTTGCAGGCGTCACTAACGGTAAGCAAAGGCTTTTCTGCTCATTGTTGATGTAGCAGGAGCCCATCAATCTTCTGCCTGCCAGGTCCCCTGGAGGTTTTTAAAAAGCATCTTGCTGTGGGGGATCTTGTCCCGGTAGGTCCTGTTCAGAGCTGCACAATGTCAACAGCCCAGGTCTTCCTCAGTGGCTTTGTCATCATGTCAAGTACTTGGCTGTTTCCTTACAGGGGTCAATTACTTTTAATAGTAAATTAGTGCCTCTAAAGACAGTTAAGTAGCCTGAACCTGCTATTAAATTCAGTATTGTTAATTAAAATTTTCTTCAGCAGCAGATTTGCACAATTAATTTAGAGCTGTAAACAACAGACTTGGATATGAGAGAGGTGAGGTTGGTGTTTTCACTCTGGAAACTGCTGCTTGTCACCAAAACAAGAAAAACTTCCCTCCAAGCTCTTTTTTGGATAGAGGGTGGGATATTCTCTGTCTTCACTGCTTTAATTTTTTAAGGGTGAAAAGTGTTTTCAGGAGAGTCCTTTTGCACTTTCACTCCAGCAATAGTTATTGACAGTGTTTGGGACTCAAAGCTCTTTAACCAGCATGCTTAGAAATCTCTGTGTGTTGGGGTTTTTTTTCCTCATCTTTTCCTTTTTTGTCACTGAATATAATTGGGCAAAGACACTTCCTGATTCCTGAATACTTCTCTGTGAGTGCTAAGCTTATTTTAGGGTAGAAGATAATAGTTATCCCCTTGCTCATTATATCTGTAGGCTTTTTTCTTGGGACAGAGGGAATTCTTTTCTCGGAGAGGGTCTCTGAGTCCTCTTAGACAGGGGCCTTTGAGGGGGTGAGTTTCTGGATGCTCTTTACCCTTAGCTGTTTTTTCTTGGTAGTATTTTCTCCCTTTTTAGATTAGTCTTCAAGAAATAACCCATCCCACAGGTTCATGAATCATGTCATCCTGCTGCTGAAAATGGGGAAAATGCAATTAAAACAAGTGGTTTGTATGAAATGGTTTGTCTTGTAATTGCAGGGCTGAGGGAGAACTTTGCAAGAGAGCTAATGCACGGTGAGGGCAGGTGAGGTGTTCACCCGGCCAGCAGCTGGCACATCATCTCTGGGCAGATCTGCTTGAAACACAAGGATCTCTGCCAGTTTCTGCATTTTAAACCTGATGTTTCTCTCTGCCACGAGAAATTTTTTAAACTAATTTTTTCTTCCCAGTCTGCAGTGGGGTCCATGTGGAGCGCTCTCTGCGCTCGTGTTTGCAGTGGCTTATCCTTGGGGCAAGGATCTGGTGCCAAGGAGGACTTTGGGAGCGCTTGATCCCTGTGCTTGAAGTAGAAGTGCTGTGGAAGTTGTGTGCATCCTCTGCTGTTCCTGCTGCTGAGGGATCGCTGCCCAGGGGGGTGTGCTTCACTGACTGAGGGGGCAGGAGGCAGGGGATGTGGGAAGCACATCTTCATGAGAGCACTGGGGAGCAGGAGGTCTAGAAGGTTGTAGCAGTAGGAAAAGGTCAGGGAAGGAATGAACTGGGATGTGGAGTTAGAGGGGTTTGTTTCCAGGGCTGGCAGCCCTGGGGCTGGGAGCAGAAGGGATCCCAGCCCCTCCCAGGGGGATGCAGGCACCGTGGTGGAGGTGATGCATGTGGTGGGTTTTTTATCTCTGCTGTGGATGACTTTCCTTTTGGTCCTGTGCTCATTTGCAGTTTTTAACAATCATTTTCTTCCAATTGCTCAGTGGCTTTTATTTTCCTGCACAAACAGAGCTGCTACTTTCATAACAAGGGCCAATATTGCAGCTTGTGCTTCCTCTTTCCCCTTTGTGATGGTGTGACAATGGTGACAAACATCTATTGTATAAGCTGTATCTGTGCTTCGGGCTTGTTTTTCTCCAGGGAGCTGTCCCCTCTGCCTGCAAGGTTCCTGGAAGGGTCAGACAGGGAGGACAGAGCACCCTTTGTAACAGGGCATCGGGCTGCGACGCTCAGAGGTGATGATGGGGGTCTTAAGCAGGATTTTTATTTAAACTAAATGGGCTTGAAAAATTGTATGTACTTATCCAGATCCTCTACCTTTGCTTTCCTCGGAGGTTTGGTCTCCTGTGGGTGATGAGGCTATTTCCTGTTTTGAGGCTTTTCTTTGTAGCTAAGCCAGTTGCACGCTGAAGCATGTCAGTGTTTAACAAGACGCTTTGTATACTAGAACTGGGCTGGTAGCACTTTTTTTGTCCTACAAGATGAAGACTGCCTTATTTTTATGACCTGCAGTGTGTACAGCAAATACAGCAAAATCATAATGACTTGATGGAGTTGGATTATCAGAATTAGATCTGAACCTGGAATGAATCCCTGTTTACTAGAGCGGGGATTATTGTGCCAGGTTAACAGTGCTACTTCCATTTTTATTTATTTATTTTTAAACCTGTGTTTAGTTTAAGGTTTCCTAGTAGCTGTGTGTAACTCTGAGTTTCAAGGTGCTTATGTTTTGGAAATGTGCTTGGTGTAAATACTGCGCTTGGGACAAACAATTTGTCAGCTGTGTTGATCGCTTCTTTGTGAATTAATAAATATCTCCTCTGAATTATGAAGGAACTCCCACAAAGTATTGACACACTCAGTATCTTTACCTCCTGTTGTAGATTAAATGACTGCAGTTCTCAGCATGGGCCTGCTTGGTGCCTTCAGCCCTGCACCCGGGGCCATTAGCCACAAGCTCTTCCACTTGCCAGAGCCCGTGTGCTTTGCTAATGGGGCCAGTTCTATGTGAAATGGGATCCCTGGGATCATATTTAGTTATCTTGCTTTCTGCCTAGCTCAGCAATCAGCTGTTTTATTCTGGACATTGTCAACTGCTTATTCCTAAAAATATTTCTGTGAAGAGCAGCCTGTCGTCCCTCTCCACAAAAAGATGGAAGAATGGGACATGAAAGAAGAAATGCAAGACTCTTCTCCTTCCCTCCTTGCCCCTCGTCTCTTGGTTCCAGTGTTTCAGTTCCTGTCTTCATCTGAAAGGGCTTCGAGTGGGGCCAGGTAATGTGGGATCTTGAAGTGCTTGTTCCACTCCAGTCCAGGTGCTCCTGGTGGTGGCATTGCAATGGGGAGACCTGTCCTAGAGCTGTTCTGGGATTTGGAATTGACTCACTTTACTTGAAACAAAAAGCAAGTTCTACATTTTGTACATCATTATTGTGACACTTCCTAACATCATGGGAACATGTTTCTCTCTCTGCTGGGGTCACAAAGGTTGTTGGCAGTCTTTCAGAGTTGGACTTTTCTTTTTTAATGTTAATCATCAATAAGATGTGAGTCCATTGTTGTGGGAGGGGTTTGGCTTTTTTGTTTTACTTTTTTCTGTGTGTGTATTTCTTTACAATTCAAGCATGCTTTTCCTTACTTCTGCCCCTCCTCACATAAAACCCCTGAGAAGGGCTCCCTGCAGCAAGATCCTGGTTGTCTGAAAGCAGCAGTGTGATTTACCTGTCAAATCCAAAGACTTTCCTGGGGATTTCTGAGTTATAATTCAAACTGTGATCTGAGTAAGTGCAGCAGAAGGCCAGGGGAACAGAGAGTTGAGCTGCAGGGTCCAGAGGTTGGACACTGGTTTGCTAGGGGGGTTCTGCTGGAGGGGGAAGCAGAAATGGTGCAGCTGCTCATCTCCAGAAGTCAGGAGATGAGTGAAGAGCAAGGGGGAGGCAGGGGAAGAGACCCCAGTGCAGAGCAGCTCTGCAGCCCCGCTGCGAGGTGGCCCTGGGGGCTGGCGACTGGATGGACCCTGTCTGGGGCTGGGAGGGTGACTGTGTGTAGCTGCCAAAACATGTTCTCTTTGTTCTCCGAGGTCTTTATTTCCCCACTGCCTCCACGGGAGTACAAATGGTGAAAGTATGAAAACCAGGTCATGCCTGGCAACTTGTGGAAGGGGTGAGGGAATGCTTGTTCTTAGGCAGCTTAATTGGATCTGTGCGTTGCTCCGTGCCCTGCTTTGCACACTGGTATTTTTAAATGGCAACACAAGAATTACGAATTAAACCCATTTTGTGCTTCCATCTGACGCAGGACGGCTGCGGAGCGCTGCTTTAACGAACTTGTTTGCATATGATTGCGTCAGTGAAATGGATTTTGTTTTTCAGCATCCTTGAAGTGCACGGGGAGGTTCCTGTGAGCAGCAGTGATCAGATCCTGTCTCATGGACCTGTGCTCTAACCTGGGACCCGAGGCAGGACCTGGACAGAGCAGGAGAGGCAGGAGTGTACAGCTGGAGCACGAGCTCCTTGGGCTCTGAGCCCAGCCCGTGAGTCTGTCCTCTACATCAGTGTTTCTTGGCTCTCCTTTACTGAACTGCTTCACACTTGTGGCATTCCCCTGCTCCTTAATGCCTCTCTTTTGAATCCCTCTGCTAGCTTAGCAAGAAAACAAAGTCTTTTTGTAGATCAAAATCTGATTTCTGCTGTGTATAAGGATGAATTCTCCCAGCAGTCGGCACTGAGCATGACTGTGCTCCTGCGAAGAGCCTGGGAAGGAGCGTGTCCCTGTTTGGGAACATAGCCCACCTTTTGCATCCAGGTCCCTTTCCCGTGTGGAAGAGGCAGCTGATGGGTGCTGGCCCTGGCTGCGAGCCCTCTGCCCGCTCTGCTCCCTGGTGCTGGGGGCTGCCAGCAGCAGCGGGTGCTCTGCCTGCCCGTGCCTGCCTGGAGCAGGGAGCTCTGCCTGCCCACACAGCAACCCTGGAAGGTGTTGTCTGGACAAACTTCACTCTCCTCGTGTGTTGAAGAAAGGTTGTTAGTTGGGATTAACTGTGGCTTCAGCCTGGAAGGGTGAGAGTAGCTGTGAGCACAGGACGTGTCAGGCAGGGGCCGGGGGGTGACGCTTCTTGTCTGGGCTTGTTAATCGCGGTGGAGAACCGGCTCCGGTCCTGGTGTGCTGCACTGTGCTCTGCTCCTCAAGGTTTTAGGTTTTGAAAGTGGGGTAACAAATGGCTGTGTTTATCTCCCCATGTGCAGCAGGCAGGGGCCTGGCTGTGCCGGGAGCTGTTCTGTGCCGTCCTGGGGATGACTGGCTGTCCGTGCTCTCCTGGGATGCTGCCTCTGGAGCCCCAGCACCCCCTGACTGTCCCACAGGGTAAAGGAGGAGCGCTTGTCCTGCCCTGCCTGCTTCTACAGACGTGCTCACTGCAAAAGTGCCTTTTTCTGCCTTTTACAGAGCTGTGGTAAGGGTCAGCTGTGCAGATCTCATCTATCCCAGGCTGGACCAGAACCTTGTCCTTGGAGCTGGATGGGAGGCAGATGGGTGAACCCCGGGGCTGGTGCTGAGCTCAGGGGCCTGTGAGCCCGGCTGTCCCTCAGCCGTGCTGGGCTCTACATGTGCAGGGACATAGGGAGGATGGCTGGTGCCACGTCCCCAGCTCCCGGCAGCGAGGGCGGGTTGCCGGGGAGGCAGCCGGCACTGCGGTGAGTCTCGCTGGAGCAGGGAGGCTCCTCGCACCCAGCTCCCTGGTTTCTGTTCTATCGCTGTGTGCAGCAGCTGAGCCGGCCTGTCACAGGGGCTGGAAGCCGTGGAAGTCTGGTGACAGCAGCCGGTGGCAGGGCCCTGGCCAGAGAGGAGTGTAATGGTCCCTGCTGGCACTGTCACCTGGGCAAAGGGTCACTGCTGGCCTTGGCTTTGTCCCCAAGCCTGGGGATGAACAGAAGGTCTGAGCCACCTTGTTTCCCAGGTGTTGCTTTCCCCAGGAGAGAACATCTCAGTTCAGAGAGGGGGAGTTGCTGTGTCTGTGTGAGCAGAGGGACTCATTTCAATAAACACTCCTCATGAGGTGTCTGCTGTAGAAGTTGCCTGAACACAAAACTATGTGGGTTTGAAAAAGAAAAAAAAAATCTGGTTGAGCATAACTTGATGATGTTCAATGAAAGATAAAGAACAGCCTTTCTTTCCTGCTCACATGTGCCATTGTGTCAGGTCTCTAATGAGCTGGCTTCATCCGTTCTTGTACAAAAACCTTTCCACAGCTGCTTCCTACCAGAGGCACACTGGAAAATAGCAGACTGACATTTTTCCTTTAGTTCTCTTTGCTGCTGTTATTGTTCCAGATCACAAAGGAGAGGCCAGTAGTTCAGCTATGTTTGGCTTTATTTATTGCATCTGTTTAGAGCAATAGATAAATGATTATTAAACTTTCAGTGGGCTGATCAGAATGATGATGTGTCTTTGCTGTAAATCTGCTTTATAGACGGAGAGGGACTTGTTTGGTTATAGGGTGCTTGCATTGGGGGCTAGATAAGTGTATGCAATCAATATGAAATTATGATTTTCTCCTTCTTATCTCTCTGATAGTGCCACTTCCATTCAGGGTGCCTCTGCCTGCACATCTGGGAGGAGGAAAGATTTTGTTCCTTCTGCCAAACTCTTGGGGGCTGAGCTGAGGAGAGGGGCTGGAGGTGCACAGCTGTGCAGTCATGGAAAGGTGCTGGGAAGGGAACTTCAGAGACCGCTCCTGGTGTCTCACATCCGAAACAGCTGAATCAAAATAATTCCTGACCTGTTTTTATACCCCCCAGTGATGGTGGAGGCTGTTCAGATGCGCCGCTTGTACTTACAACGGATTCAGATTAGGGGCAGAGGATTAAAGGCTGTGGGGGGTGGGTAAATGTGGTGGTTTTAATGGTTTTATGTGTTTTTTAAACCAATAGCGAGACTGGCAGTTCCTGAACAGCTCTGGTAACATGTGACGGGCAAAGCGAGCAAGCAGTAGCTCATCATTAAGCACTGTACACCCTGGACAACTCTGTATTTATTTTCTGAGACTGCGTTTCCAACCTGACAGCCACAAAGCTTCTGCCCCGGAGTGGAACGTGCTCTGGTCCCTCTCAGCGCAGGGCTCGGGCAGCTCAACTTCCTCTGCAACGGTGCAGCCCTGGCCACAACTGCAACACGTCCTCCTCAAGACACCTGCTCAGGCACCCAGGTGGCATCCAGGCTGCAGAAAGATGACTTTACACAAAGGCAGATATTAGCCACAACATAACCATAAACTTTCTCTCCTCTTTCACTCAAGAGGGGAGCATTGCTGTGGACTTGTGTTTACACATTCTATATGGGAGGGTGCTCGCTCCTGTGCAGGCTGGGGCAGTAAATCTGTTGTCAGACGGGCTTGCACGTGTGTAGTGAGAGCAGATTACTGCTGTTTTCCCTTATTTTGCTGCCTTGAGGCAGGTGGACAGATTATAGAGGATAGAGAATATACGTTTATTAGTCTTTTTTCTGTCTTTTTCATCAAGCCCCCTTCTGGTGACCCCATTTCCTAGAGGGATAAAGCGAGCAGCCCAACCTCATTTCTTGTCTCTGTTGCAAAGGCTGATCAGAGAAGTGGAGGAGCTCTGGAACCGTGGGCGTGTGCAGGCTGCCTGACCCCTCTGGGGTGGCTGGTCCCTGTCCTGCAGGCACGGTCTGGTCTCTGCTGGTGGCACTGCCCCTCTCTGGGGACTCTGCTCAGACACCTTGAGTCCTGTGTAAGCACTTTCCCCTCTCTCTGCAGGTGTGTGACAGATGGAGGTGCAGCACATCCCAAACGGGGTTGCTTTTCCCGTGGTATGCACTGCAGGAAGGGTGGGGAGTAGCTGTGGGACTGACCTGGGCTTTTCCATGAGCCTCTTTCTCCCAAAGAAAAGCCTGGTACTGACTTTGTGGGTAAAATGGTGGGGTGGGAGCGTGGGGGTGGCTGACCCGTCACCATGTGTTAGATGAACGTCCTCCCTGTTTCATGAGCAGCCAGAGGGGCCGACTGGCTCTCCCAGCTGCAGCCTGGTGCATCCTTGAAGAAGCAGAACATGCTGACTTTCTTTTGTAGGGCAGTGGTGGGGTCTGCTGCTGGGGTCAGCCCACCACAGCGCATCACTCCAGGGGGTATTC
>NW_010312132.1:9657-28610 GCF_000700745.2 Antrostomus carolinensis
CTGTGCCATGTCCCCTGGTGCACAGCTGTGAGTGCTGGCCAGCTCTTCAGGTGGTAGTGTGGAGGTAGAAGTGAGATCAGAGAGCTGGAGCAGAGAAAGCGTTTGCTGATGTTGGTGAGGAAGGACCATTGTCCTAGTAAATGCTGGTGTGGGCTCCCATTGGCTTTTCGAGGAGGAGGTGATGTCCTGAGGGGCACACGTGGCCCGGCTGGAGGGCTCAGTGCAAACTTGGACGTTGTGGAAGGTGTCCCCAGAGCTACAGGGCAAGGATAGATCTGCAAAGTGCAGCTTTTGGTTGCTGGTGAGCTTCAAGCCCTTCCTATTTGTGTCTGGAAGAAAAAGAGGTTTGAGCAAATCCCTTGAGTGTGCTCGTGTCCTTCTGAGATGGCTTTTCTGGAAATTCAGGAGTAAATGAGATGCACTCCCCAGGCTCTTGGCGTGTATCCAAAGTAGTGCCAGTTGTGCACATCACACCCGTGACTGCCTGAGCCCTCCCTTGTCTGGAGTTTGCTCAGTGGGTTGAGCTTGCCTTGCTCTTGACTTGTATGAAAGTACTGTAGGCTGATGGTTGTGGTGTTCATCTCATCTGAATTGAACCCTGAGTTTGTTGGGAATGTTTCTGCTTAAACAAAGCTCCAGTTTTTCCATAACCACTGTGGCAACCCCCGGGTCTGTCCGGAGCGCCGGTGGCAGTTTCTCTGCCCAGCAAGGCACCAGCTGCTGCTTGAACTCAGGTTGTGGGGAGGACGGGGCAGCCCCTGGTTTTGTGGGTGCTGTCAGCTGGGCCTGTCTGACTCCGAGGGCTTGGCCAAGGGAAGAGCTCGGTTCTTGTGCTTTCACTGTGTGCTGTCTCTGTCCCTCTGCAGAACATCGTGTCCAAGAACGCTATGCAGTACCGCGGGAATGCCCAGCACGACGCGCAGGAGTTCCTGCTTTGGCTCCTGGACAGAGTCCACGAGGATCTGAACAACGCAGTGAATTCCAGCGGCATGCCTCCGCTCAAGGTAAGGGGTTTGCTGGGAGCCAGCCTGGGAGCGTAGCTGTAACTTTGCATACAGTCTTTCTTTTTAAATTAGATCTCCGTGTTGGCTTCTCAACTCTGATAGCTCATATGGAGCAAAAGCTTGGGTCAGGATGCTGTTTGTTTCTGGCCCTGTGAACATAAACAGCCGTTTCACTAATCCCTGGCAAGTGCTCCCCAACAGAATCATTTGTGAATAGGCACATACTGCTCTGCAGGAGCTGGGAGGCTTTACAGGGGAGGGACCACCAGACACATCATCTGGTGTGAGATCCCTGCCTTCCCTTGGCTGCCCAGGCCTCACTTTCCTGCACAGCCACCTGTGTGAGCAGATACCACTTGTTACTATAAAATCTTGTGGCATTTTTCTGGTGGTTTTGGGCAAGGAGGGCACAAATCCAACTAGGAGTACCGGAGCCATCTGGCGTGGTGCTCCTCCGTGCCTGGATGTGCTTCTAGGGCTTGTTCTTCTCTTTTAGCCACCGCTGGAGGATGATGTGCTGCTTGAGGGACCAGCCTTTCCAATCAGTAGTACTTTTGTGCAGGAACTCTTTCAAGCCCAGTACAGGTATGATATTTTGTAAATTTTGAGGCATTATTGCATGTATTGGTGACCCCAGTAAAATTCTGCCCTGATGCTAGCTCCCAGTACAGTTGAAACTGGTGTCACAGTAACAGCTGTTTCTGAATTCCGGCTGAATGAAATCTGAACTAAGATCTCACTCTAGAGGAGGAAGAGAATTTCACTACTTCATATTTAGTATATTCTGTGAAATCTACGGTATGTACCACCTCTTCACCTGCCCTGATGCACCTGAAGACAAGTCAGTGCTCAGTGGAGCAGTCTCGGGAGAGCTCGGTGCTGTGAGGCTCACTCTGGCTGCTCAGAGGCAAGAGCCTGTGGCAGGACCTGGAGGTGGCTGGAGGCTGCTGGGGACTTACGGGTCCCAGGCATCTTGCAGAGTTCCTGTTTGCTGGCACTTGGGAATTCTGAGCTGAATAATTCACTTTCCCTTCAGGCTTTTCCCATGAGTTTCCCATACTTCCTGGGAAGGGAGCTTTCTGATTTTTAGAAGTAATACAAGGAAACAGCCTAATTTCCAGCGCTCTTCGATGGCTTGTGTCTGTGCTGCTGTAAGAATATTAATTGCTGGGCTTTCAGCCCGGTATTTGCCAAGGTTTTCTTTGCAGAGAAGAAACCTTAAGGCTGGTATAGAACATGAAAGCAGTGTAAGGTGCAGGTTGATTCTGAGTGAGAGATGTATTGTCTGGAGTTTTTCCCTGCTGAGGGAGAGCTCTGCACACCTGCAGTGCTGACTGGTGCTCTCTGTTTCCCGTCACTTCCCCTCTCTTGAAAGAGAAAACCCTTTCAGGTCTTCCCTGTTGGAGCTACTGTTGGTGAATTATTAATTTTGCAGTGATGTTTGTTAAAAGACAAATTTAGTGGCTGGAGTGAAGTCATGCCCTGTGATGAACTTGGAGACTAATAAAGGATCTAGAAATCGGGAGCCCGTTGTTTACAGCAACTCTGTCTGGAGAAGGAAGAGTAGACAGGGGCAGGCAGGTCGATGTGCAAGGGCTGGTATTTGTGAGCTGATGATTTATCCATTCCTGATGAAATGAGGTCTGACACTGTCCTATTACTGATGTTTGCACTAGGTCCTCTCTGACGTGCCCTCATTGCCAGAAGCAGAGCAACACCTTTGACCCTTTTCTCTGCATCTCTCTGCCGATTCCTTTGCCTCATACACGGTATGTAACTGTCTTGAGCTCAACGCTGGCTGTTCCCTGTGCACATCATGTTTAATTTGCTGCAGAAGGGAGATGTCAGCAAAAATATCTCTGATAAGTCTTTAAAAAAGATAGATAGGAACATTTGGGGCTTTAATTTTTTGCTTTGCAGGTAAATTGGAAAATTGAACCTTTTACTTGTTTCAGAATGGCCCTCCACCCCCACCCTTAACTTCTTATAGAATTAATTTTTGGAAGGAAAAAAAAATAAATCTTTGATTCAGGTTACCAAATACTTTGCCTTTGACTTAATTTATAGCATTTTAAAATTAAAATGGGGAAAAGGATGAAACACTTTTTTTTTTACTTTCTTTAGAACAGTCTCACTAATAATACAATTTCAAAAATTGAAGTTAGAAACTTTCCTGCAAAATGTGGGGGGTTTTTTGGGTTTTTTTTGTTTTTTTTTTTTTAAAGATAGCTGTTGCCAATAAGGAAAAAAGCTCCTCCTGTGAGGGAAAAAAAAAGTCCAGATAAAAAGTTCAGAGCAAAGACAGAGATTGCTTATTTATCCAGTGGGTAGTTTTGCTGTGCAACTCCTTCACTTGAAGTTCTGAATGCAGAAGATCTGTGTGGGTTCAAGAAACAATGGAACAAAGTAATTGAACAACTTGTGAAATATGAGAATGTGACATTTGGTTCAGAAGTCCCTGCTCCACCTCTGGGGGGGCTTTCCAAGGTATCCCTGCCAGGCTGGCTGCCCCACTCCTCTCTTCCTGTGGCCGTACTGCTGGCTGCTCTTGGCGGCAGGAGCGAGCGTTGTGAGACAGCCTGGGGCGGCTGTTCCCAGCAGCAGCTCTCACCCAGTGCTTTCAGGTGCTGCCTCAGTCTGTCCTAAGCTGGGTTACAGGATCCTGGTTGAAAAATTATGATTGCCTTGTCAGAGAGAGCTTTACTTTTAACTTTGTGGGGCTTTTTTGAGAAGACTTTCTGCTTGTGGGAGCAAGTAACACCAGTCCTTGTAGTAAGAAAGGAGTCTTTGGAAATCAAACATTTGTCTGGCTGTGGCCAAGTGTAACTCCAGTGTGAGGTGGATCTGGACTGCCGAGATGTCCCTGTCACTTGCATACAGCCTGGCTGGACCCAGGCTGGGCTGGCTCTGTTGAAGGCACTGCCAGGCAGCGCTCAGCCCAGCCCCAGCAGTGCCTCCCGTGCTCTCCACAGGCCCCTCTACGTCACCGTGGTGTACCGGGGGAAGTGCTCTCACTGCATGCGGATCGGGGTGGCGGTGCCCATCTCTGGAACGGTGGCCAGGCTGCGGGAGGCCATCTCCTCAGAGACCAAGATACCCACGGAGCAGGTAATGGCCTGGTCTCATCACCCATGTGTCCTCCCTTCAGTGTGGAGGCTTTCATCCCATGCTGGATATGTAGGAATCGAAATTCGCTGCCTGTGGTTGAGTGGGGGAAGCAGGGCAGTGGATTGTGCTTTTCCCGGTGTGCTGGCTTTTTGAAATGTTGGAATAGCCATCAGTGGAGTCTGCAGACCTTCTCCCTGATCCCATGGTGATTCGTGTGTGCTGGCAGTGAGGGAACTGCTGGGCACCTGTGGGGAATTCCTCTGTAGGAAGAGCTTCAGGAAAGCTGTCAGATCCCACCAAAAGCTCTCCACGTGCTGCCTTTGTACCAGCTTCTCTTTCACGGCAGTCCTTTTCCCTGTTTCTTGCTCTGGCTGATCCCAGGATGTTTTGAGGAATGCCATCCCTTAGCATCCCTGTTGAGAGATGGGGCAGCTCAGCTGGACCAGGCATGGGTAGGTTAACGGGTTCTGGTTGACTTCTGCTGGCTCTAGATCGTGCTGACGGAGATGTACTATGATGGGTTTCACCGTTCCTTCTGCGATACTGATGACCTGGACACCATTCATGAAAGCGACTGCATTTTTGCCTTTGAGACCCCAGAGATATTTAGGCCCGAGGGTATCCTGAGTCAGAGAGGTAAGTCAATAACTCTGCATAATGCCCACCTTGGGTGACTAGGTGAGGGAGGCTTATTTTGGAAAAGGATACTTGAAAATAGAAGTCCCACAAGTAGCTGATGTTCTGCTGTATTGATTTCAACTCTGACTTTGTCCAGACTCATTCCCGCAGACATAGTGGTGTTGTCAGCTGGGAGGTTATCAAGAAGCAATGCACACTCATTTCTTCCTTTTCCCAGGGCTGATTCTGCAGGCCAGGCTGGCTTAACGTGAAATCTGTTGTCAGGCTTAATTTAAAGACCTGCCAGGGACCAGATGAAGCCACTGAAATTGTGTTATTTAAAATCAGATTGCCAGTGATGAATAAACAAGTCTCAGGAATGAACAAACACTTTCTCTCTCAAAGCCTAAAAACTTTAGCTTCTCTGCATCTCCCTCAGTGAGAAGGAGTAATTGCATAAGAGTGTAATCAAAGGCAAATTGTGTTATTAGAAGTAACAAGTAGGATTTCTGTCACTAGCTTTTCTTGTGGGCAGACGAAGCTATGAGTGTTTGTACAGATTGCTGTGAAAAATCACTTGGGTGACCACTTGTGTATAATTTCTTTCTGTAAAGAAATAGTCACTATGAAAAGTAACTGCTCTTTGAAGCCTTCATACAAGTGATAAAAATGGTCTTGATTCCATAGCGACATGCTGCTCTGCAGCTGAAGGAGGGTGTCTTGAGGGGGCATCAGGGCAATAAAGGCAAATGACATAACAAAATGTTTCCTTTCTCCTAATTTTTCAGGAATACATGTGAACAATAACCTGAATAACTTGAAATGTGGCACTGAGCACTCCCGAACAATATCTTACTCTCAAGGAACAGTGAAGTCTGGAAAACTGGAACAGTCCTCTACTAAACCAGCAGCAAATGACAAGATTGTCTTGCTGGTGTGTAACAGAGCGTGCACTGGACAGCAGAGCAAAAGGTGACTGGCAGCTTCACAGTCAGAGTTGCTCTTCTGGCTGCTTCCTTAATTGACCTGGGTTTTACTTACCATGTAGTGGAAACACAGGATGAAGGAGTGACAGCTTGTGTTCATACTTTGCATTAGGTGCTAAAGAACATGTTGATCAAAAAACATTAATGAATGCAGCAAAATATTCCTAATTTTGGTGAACTTCAAATAGTTCCGTGTTACTGGCACGTGGTGAATGCAGACCAGTTGGAAGGAGGTACCACCTCTCTATAGAGCTATCTAGTTTCAGAGAGCAGCAAGCATGTCTGACCAGATCCTGTGGTGTGTGGAAATGTTTAATTGGAGTGGAAACAGCGGGGAGAAGTGAGAAACAACCATGGCAAAGGCATTTGTACCAACCACGGACTGAGGACTTTCTCAGCCACTGAAGTTTGTTTCACAAGAAGTTATCCCAGCCAGATAACGGCTGCAGAGCTCTGCAGCCTGAAGCAAGCTGAGCACAGAGTAGGGCTGCAGCCCCTTAACAAGGGCCCTCTGCATGGGCAGCTGTAACAGCATTTCCTCAAAGTTAGCACCTCTCCTCTGGAGACAGGTTTTTAAATGCCTGGTTTCTGGGGAGTTTCACCCAAAGCACGCCAAGCTCTGTAGGCACTGAGTGAGGAGAGCGGCACTGTCAGAGTTTGGGAGTCCTGTTGCTGAACAGAATAATCTTTTAATTGTTCCCTCAAATGTTGCTCCTTCCTGTAGGTTTGGCTTGCCCTTTGTGTTGCATTTGGAAAAAACAATTGCTTGGGATATTCTGCAGAAGGAAATTCTGGAGAAGATGCAGTATTTCCTGCGGCCCGCAGCCTGCATGCAGGTGAGGCAAATGGTTCATCTGTTGGTTGACAGATCCAACAGAGTTGAAATCTCTGATGGTTCATCTGAGATTTCCAGCTCTGTGTGACATGAACTAAAGGTGAAGCCAGTTCCTTGGAGTGATAAATATGCTGGACATGCTGTTGGCTTCCCAATATTTCTTTGTACAATAATGTCCCAGTGTGATATTCCACCTCTTTGGTGCTGTTGTCTGCTACTTGCTGAGAGATACAGGTAAGCTTAGACTGACCAAGTGAAGAAGTGGCATGCTTCGCTTTCTTCCTTGCTCACAAGAAGTACTCGAGAGAGCAGTGCTGCTTTCTACACTGGAAATCCACTGATGGGTGGTATTTGCCTAAAAGAAAAGCTGAAACGTTTGCTTAGTGACTGTGTGTTTCTGATGAGAGCCCTCTCTGAGAGCAGAGAGGTGAAGAGGGGTGTCTTTGGTCACCGTAGAGCAGTTCCTGGGTATGAAGCCTCAGTTGCTGTACCTCACCCCTCTGTTAGCTACTTGGCATAAGCATATTTGAGACCTTGTGCATTTGCTTTCTCATGTAAAACACACGTTCTAGGATAAACTACATGTCAGCTCGTGCTGAGAGCAGGTTTGCACGTAGGGAAGCTGGGTTTGAGTCACTGAGATGGCTTCTACTCTCCTTGTTGCAGGTTTGCCCGTTCAGCTTGCGAGTGGTCAGTGTTGTTGGCATAACGTACTTGCTACCTCAGGAGGAGCGACCCCTCTGCCATCCAACAGTGGAAAGGTGAGTTGGTCCTTGTTCCCAGGAGCAGAGAGGGGTTTGTCAGCTGGGAAATCGGTGTGTAGGCATGCAGAAAGGGACAGTCATGGTGTGGATGTGTGGGACAGAATTCACAGGCCTGAGGAGCAGGGCAATGACTGAGTGTCCTCAAGAAGCTGTGTGAGGATTGCTCAGTTGTGTGTCATACCATCTGGAGTCTGTCCTCCTCTGAAATGGAGAAGAGAATGAAAGTATTACTCCCTCTGGTTTTGTATTTTTTTTAGTGACTGTTATTCTCCAGAAATTTTTGTAGATGCCTGTTCTGTAAATAAGTGTACATTTATTTACCAAACTACTGTACTTTAATAAAGGCAGCTGGCTGACTTTGCCATGTTCTTTGCTGTATGAATTCCTTTTACTCCTTTGCAAACTTGAGCTGTATGGCAGTGGAGGGAGGGTGATGGGCTAGTGTGGAGCTCTCGAGTTGTGTGTAAAAGATAACGTAGGCTTCAGACTGAAAGATGGTCTAACTTCTGTCTGCTCCTCTCTGCAGGGCGTTGAAGTCATGTGGACAGGGGGGAACTGCTCATGTGAAATTAGTGGTAGAATGGGACAAGGAAACTAAAGATTAGTAAGTATGAAGTAGAAAACTTTAAAATGTGTTGAGCAGTGCTTGCGGCCAGCGTGGCTGTGTGTGAATTGTGCACCCTTCAGCAAACATGAGACCCCTCAGAAACTCCACCCCATGCCCTGGCCACTGTCCACAGAGACAGACTGGGACTGGGTGCCCTAGACCTGCTCCGAGTTGGAGTCCTTTCCTCTGTAGCCAGGGTTTTGTGTTATGGAGCAGGCGTCTTGCCTGTGATTCCTTCCCCCACTAATCATATTCATGTGAGAACACTTGTGGGCAGTGAGTAGCTTTTGCTGCCTGACGTAAACTGGAGTGGGTGTCCACTGAAGCTGCTCACCCCTGTGTTCAGTTGTGTTTCCCTGGCAGGATCTTTTGCCAGTCAGCTCTTGCTCACGTGCAGTGGGACAAATCCAGGGAAGAGCTGCTGGTTGTACCTTCAGGATGGCTCCTCAGCAGTGTGGGGAGTGGGGGGCTGTGCTGGTAAATGCGTTGTCTCCCTGATGCAGCTTGTTTGTGAATATGGAAGAGGAGTATATTCCAGACTCGGAAAGTGTCCGCCAGCAGAGAGAGCTTCATCATCAACCTCAGACCTGCACTTTATCTCAGTGTTTCCAACTGTACACCAAAGAGGAACAGGTAGGGACAAGACTGGATAGCAGCCAAGACTTGGAAGGTCTGGCTGGGCCACATGCTACCTGAATTCCCATACTCAGCAGAGTAACTGTCTTCTGAAAACACTGATTTGTTGAGACAGGAGAATAAATTTGTACCACAACACTAGTAACCAGTCCTGCTAAGTTTCTCTGTAGTGAGGAGAAGGTTGTGGGAGATAGACTGCTTTTGGGTTTTTTGCCCCCCAGATGTTGATATGAGAACTTACTCTTCTGTTCTGCAGTTTCCTTCCTGTGAAGTAGCCATGTCTTTCTGGCATACATTAGAAAGAGTTAGAACAGTGTGGCTTCTTCATGGGAATTTGCTGCTCTGTCTTGGAGCAGTTGTGTGTTTCCAAGCCTGAGCAGGGAGTGGGATCAAGGCAACTCCCACAGAGTGGGAGCCCCACGGCAGCGCAGTGAATGTTGAACTTAGTTCTCCAGAATTGTGGCCACTCTCGTCCTCTAGCTCAGCTCGTGGTGTGAGGAGGTTGGAGTGGCAGGAGCAATGATGTGCCACAGGGCAGACTAGAGATGGCTCTGATCTGGACCTTGCCTGGAACATGTGAGCAATCTGCATTTCTTTGCCAGAGGTCTCTTATCTGCTGTAAAAAGGGAAGCTCCTAGAGCTGGACTGCAGACCCACGATTGAGCTTTAGTAATTTTGGAGCCTCTCTTGTTGCTTCTTTCAGAGGTGAGAGAAAAGTTGTTTGACAGCTTAAAGCTCTTAAAGCTCTCTGGCTTCTGAGTTTTCTGAGCACTGGGCTTTGGAGGGAAGTGTATGGTGGACAGTGAAAATCTCTGCAGTTTGTAACTCTGTGCCACTGGGATGTTGGAAGGAAGTGGGTTTCCAGAGGGCAGCAAGGTGTCAGAGATAAAATTTAAAGTACACCAATCTTTTTGTTCTGATTCTTTCTTTGCTACTGGTTTTCTTATGAGAATACTTTTACTCAGACTGCCAAGCCTGTCTGGTTTTTGTCGTTGTTTTTTCTTCCCCACTTCAAAGGGTTTGGGAGTTCATAAGGTGGAAATTGTTTCTCTGCACAGCAGCACTATCTGAATTCTGTCTTGCAGTGGGAAGTGCCTCCTGCATGAGGTACAAGTGTGTCTCTGCCTGTCACTATTTTGAAAAGCATCATTGGGAACCCTGCACTTCCAATGAGCTTGGTCAATGCTGGAGGCAGATGGAGTGCATGGGTCAGTGTCTGCACTGGGCCTGGGTCAGCAGAGGAACAGTGCTGTAGTGAAAACTGCCTGAGAATTTGGAAACTAATACCCACTCATGCCTCTTCCTTGTAGCTTGCCCCAGATGATGCATGGCGATGCCCCCACTGCAAGCAGCTGCAGCAGGGTAGCATCACACTGAGCCTCTGGACCTTGCCTGATGTTCTCATCATACATCTCAAAAGGTTTAGGCAGGTAAGGATGTCTGCAGTGCTGCTGGAGGATGGCTTCTCAGCCAGGGATTGACCTGACTAGACCATCTCTTCAGAAGGAACTCTTCTGCCCTATGCATTCCTCTCCTGGGTTTTGTTTTCCCCAGGCATGGTGGGCTCACTGCCACTGCAGCTCGTGCTGTCCTCTGTTTCATGCAGGAAGGAGACCGAAGGATGAAACTTCAGAACATGGTTAAATTCCCCTTGAGTGGTTTGGACATGACTCCTCATGTTGTTAAACGCAGCCAGAGCAGCTGGAGTCTGCCATCTCACTGGTCACCCTGGAGGCGACCTTATGGTCTCGGAAGGGATCCTGAGGACTACATCTATGACCTGTATGCTGTCTGCAATCATCACGGCACCATGCAAGGGGGACACTATACAGGCAAGTGTCCTGTAGTGTTATGTATATTACATCCTTTCAGAAAGAAAAAAGGTTATATTTTCTGTTGAGTGTCCATAACTTCTTAATCTTTCTTGACAAAAGGACCTAACCCAGCAACAAGGGCTGACTAAGTAATACTGGAGGGGTAGCTGTTATGACTTTGAGAAATGGAGCCATGCCCTGCTGTATATTCCTTTCTCTATATTTTTTTTTCCTTCAGAGTAATCTAATCAGCCTTTCATGTTTCAGAAATGCTTCTGGCCACTCGGCACAGAACTACTGTAGTTGGGAGAGGCTGTTATACATAGGAGGTCTTTGCCTATTACCTCTGCCCAAAGCCAGTTTACAAACTCCTCTTTGCTTGTTCCAGCAGTTCCCAAAACCCCCAGATACAGACAAAGTTGCTTGGTGGTTCTTAGGATCTGTGTAACATCACACAGCAGTCCAGAAAATGTGTGTCTGGTTTTGCCCTCGGATGTACATCTCCGGGCTCTGTTGTCCTGGGTGGGCTCAGTCAGAAGGAGACTTGCTAATGGAGCAGACTGCTACAAATAACAGAACATGAGGTGAACGGAGCCGCCCCAGATGGTGTTCTGTTCTGAGCAGTAATGCTGGACAAGGAAAATCCTGAACTGTGGGCTGACTGTTGTATTCTGGTGGTCTCAGGCCCCTGTCTTGCCAGTCAGACTGGAAGAGGATGTGTTGCATTAATAAACCTGTTCCTTTCATTCTCCTCAGAGTCCATCAGAGCAGATAAGTTCATGTTTAAGTTATGATACAGCAAACCTGAGAATAGTAGGAGCGAGGAAGTCTAATAGTAATGTGTTTTCTCTCAGCATATTGCAAAAACTCGGTTGATGGCCAGTGGTACTGCTTTGATGACAGTGATGTGCAGCAACTTTCTGAAAACGAAGTCTGCAAGCAGACAGCTTACATTCTTTTCTACCAGAGACGCACAGCGATCCCGTCATGGTCTGCTAACAGCTCTGTGGCAGGTAAGTCCTGCTGGCATTCTCAAGGAGTGGTTATAGTTTGTCTTTCATGTGTAGTTTCTCCTTCTGAAGAATTTCCTGTCCAGCTTTGCTTAAGCCCCTGCTCTCTGTCCCAGAGCTCAGTGGGGCTTGTCTCAGTCTGTGCATCAGAGGCCGTGGGAATCTCCCACCTCTTCTGTTAAGGCCAGTTGTTGGAAAGAGGCTGTGGAGATGGGGAAACCCCCCTCCACCCCATGGGTAATTCTGCTCAGAGCTACCCCTGTCAAAACTTGTGAGTTCCTTCCCTCCAGCAGTGCCGTTGGTCTCGGGTGGGCAGCCAGCAGCTCAGTGTGTTAGCTGAGTCTGGCGTGAACTGGGGCAGATGCAGCCTTGGTGTCTTGCCTTTGGAAAGGAAAGGAATTGCATTTTTGTGGCAGCTCAAGGGCTGCCCTCTGCCTGTGTGCTGTTGCACTGATTCCTTTGATTCGCAGCATACTGGGACAAGTGCAATTCTGTCTTTCACTTACGATTATGACTATTTCATAAGAGTGAAGACTTATTCTCTCGGCCGTGTCTGGCTGCTGTGGCTGTGTGGGAAGCTCCAGACCCTGGCTGTCTCTTGAAGCTGTGTACTGCAGTGTGTACCTGACTCTCAGTGGCCTTCCAGGGTTTCATGTGTTCTGCAGCAGCACGCTACTGACCTGATGTCTGTGCCTGATTCCTTGCAGGCTCCACAAGCTCCTCGCTCTGTGAGCACTGGGTCAGCCGCCTGCCTGGTAGCAAGCAGCCCAGCATCGCTTCAGCAGCATCATCGCGGCGCACGTCTCTGGCTTCGCTCTCGGAATCGGTAGAGCTGACGGGGGAAAGGAGTGAAGATGATGGTGTGTATCAACACCGCAGTGCCGGGGGGATGCTGGGCCACTACTCGTTCTGTTACAAAGTCCCTACTAAAAGAGCTGCAAAATATGTAGTTTCAAGGGCCAGTTACTCTAGCAGCTGGGGGAGGCAGCACTCTGTCGATAGGAGCAGATGGGTTCTGGCACAGGTGAGCTTTTCCCTGGTGTGAAAGGATGGAGAAGAGAAGGGCAGGAGCCTTAAGGAGCCTTTCAAAGAAAGGAAATACCATCAGTGAAACCTCTCAACAAGAACTTTTTGCATTGATGTTTTTTCCACGTTTCACTACAGCACCTTTGCAGGGAGGCTGATGTATCACTACAGCTCAGCACAGGTACTAATTGCCCGCTGCCCTGCTGTCGATGACTGCTCCCAGGGAGCTGAGAAGATACACAAATTCACTTGTGTGTGCAAACTGTTCAGTTCCTGGCTTTGCCTGGCTCCTAGTACCTTATAACTGTTGAAAATGTGGAGATTCAGGGGACAGTATGAGCATTTTGAAGCAGGCAGAGAGGTGTCCCTGCAGCAGTGTTGAGAACTCTAAGATCTATCTGTGGTAGTCACATTTCTAAAATGCTTATCATTGTACTTTGTTTGTAAATACAAATATATTGCTCAGGTAGGAGTCCTACTTTGCCTTTTACAGGGTGGTATGGGAAAAATATTCTTTGATAGAGAAGAATTTATTTCTGGGAGCACAGCCATAGTTGGTGAACTCTTTGCTAGTTTTAGGGACTTCCAAGGTGCAAAACCTGTGTTTGGTCTCCTGCTGCTCAGGGATGAGAAGAAAATCTGGATTTTTTTAGTTATAAGCTTCAGAGAGTTGCTTCTCAGTGATCTCTAGCAAGTTACAGTTGTTGAATTCCTTACTCAGCTTTTATGCAAGAAACTGCCTGCAGCAGGCATGAAGAGACAGGCATGCAGTCTGGTGTAGCTGTCTGACTCTCTTGGGGAAATGGTGTCTGTGGATGGATGGGATAAACCAACGGCAGGCTTGGCTTTCATTCTGAGGATGTCACTTTCTTTCTCTGCAGGAGGATTTTCAACTCGCCCTTTTGTAAGGAGTGTCCAGCGTCAGAGCTTGTCATCTAGATCTTCTGTCACCAGCCCACTGGCAGTGAGTGAAAATGGTGTCAGGCCCTCGTGGTTGCTCTCAGCAAAACTGCAGCTGCGCTCCAACTCTCCATCCCGCTTCTCTGGAGATTCCCCTGTACATACCTCTGCTTCCACCCTGGAGAAGATCGGGGAGGCTGCTGATGATAAAGTCTCCACCTCTTGCTTCGGCAGCCTGAGGAATCTCTCCAGTAGCTACTTGGAGCCCTGCGATGGCAGTCGGCGAGAGCACAGGACGGCTCGCAGAGCTCCTTTGGCTGTCATGGAGGGGGCATTCAGGGAAGAGTCTGTTGTAAGGACATCTAGCTCAGATCTTTCAGATGAGTATGGTAAAAGCTCTGTGCAGCTAGACAGGAATCACCCTGCTTTGGACCCTTTTGATAACAACAATCAAATTGCCTTTGTTGATCAGAGTGATTCTGTGGATAGCTCTCCGGTCAAGGAGGTGAAAGCCCCCTGTGGGACGGGGCTGGCTGCAGAGAAGGCAGGTGGCACCCCTAAGAAGGTTCACAGCTCCAAGGGAGTTTCTGAGCCAGACAAAAGTTTGAGGAAGGGAAGGACAGTCTTATCTACCCAAGAGACCAAAGTCTCTCACTCTTCTCCTCCTCCACTGAAGAGTTCCCAGAAAGTTTCCCGGTCTAGAAGTAAAACCGACTCCTCTAGAGCCAGTGGGCGACATGGGTCTCCTGCTCCAACTCAGGCTAGGAAGGACCATAGCACGAAGCCACTTGAGGTGGCTGTCCCATCAGCTCAACAGAAGCAAAAGTCAGGTTCTTCTCCATCCTCCACTGCTGCCAAGAAAACCCCATCAGGCTCATTGACTAAAGGCTCTTCTTCTGGGAAGAGCCGGACTTCAGACCGAAGCCTCAGCAGAGAGGGCTCCAAGATAAGTCTGGGGTCGGATAAAACGAGCATTACCAGCAGTTCAAGAACGAGCTCCCCACGGATAAGCCACTCCAGGAGTGACAGCAGGGCAGTGGACAGCAAGCACGTGCGGAGTTCTTCTATGGCCAACCTGCGGTCTCCAAATGTCGGTGTGCGTTCTGGTTTGAAGAGGGACAGCAAGTCAGAAGAGAAGGGATTGTCTTTCTTTAAATCAGCCTTGAGGCAGAAGGAGACCCGGAGGTCAGCAGACCTGGGAAAGACAACAATGCTTGCAAAAAAGACAGCAAGTGGCAGTTCCAAGTCAGGCAGTAAAACTGTGCTGGAAGACAAATCGGAGAAAGGTGTTGTCTCTCCAGCCTCTCAAACCAATGCCAACGTTACTGCAAAAGAAAAACTTGTCCCAAAAGATGCCGCATCCAACAAACATTCCCTGCTATCCAGTCGCAAGTCCAAGTCTTCCCAGCTAGATCCCAGAGTCCAGTCTCCTCCTTCCAGTGGCAAGCAGTCTGCTGACAAGCCACTGAAAAAATTACCTTCCAGCATGCAGGTGTCTGTACGGCCTTCTCTGGAACCTCAGTGAAATGCTGCAATCCAGGTGTCTTTTCTTCTGCTGAGAAGCTAATTTATTCTGAGCTCTTGTTTTTGGTTTTTTTTTTTTGTTCATGTGCCTAATGTCTGTTTTGAGGAGAAGTTAACTGCAAGTTGTTAAAGCGCCTTTTGATTCTGCCATCAAACCAAATAGCCACAGGCAGCCAGCACTGATGCAAGTAGTCTAGCTGGAGTCGTTGTTGAACATGAATGCAGCTGTCCCATAGCACTTGTACAGGAGTCTCTTTATAGAAAATGCAACAACTTTCTTCAGATTCAAGATTTGAAATCTGAAACCCGGTTGTATTGACACTAGTGGGCTTTGTAGAGCTGTGAACTGATATTCCTTTGGTCTTGTTCCAAGCAGGCTGTGTCCACGCTGGTGTATGGCCTTGTTCTCAGCTGTGGAGGGTGCGAAGGAAACTGGAAAGGAGAGACTGCCGCTTCTCTGCTCTCTCTCAACCCTCTCTCCCTGCTCCCCTCCATTTTTCAAGCTTTCTAAAGGGCAATATTTCAACTCTGATGTTGTTTCTCAGGTATATGCTCAGCCAGTATAGGAGGGACTAGCATTAGTGGATGGACAGAAAGGTACCTGTGTGTTCGTGCGTACGTGTGTCTGTAACTTCATTTTGCATTCCAACAGCAGAAAGTTGTTGGGTTTTTATGAAATGTAACCTGATTTTTTTGTTGCTGTGTCTATGATGAGTTTTACTTTGTCCATACCTAAGGCGACCTCTACCCTGTCCTGTTTAATTCCTTTCTCTCTTCTGAAACACTATGCTAAGCAGCAGCTGGTTGCCAGCTCATACCTGTGGAAGTGCTGGGTGGGAGATGGCTGCAGTGCCGTGAGAGCTGCCTCCCTGCGCCCGAGTGGCAGCGATGCTGTCGGAGCCCTGTCCAAACCCCCGAGGAGAAGCATTTCCTAATGTGCTCAGATGCTTCATCGTAGTGGTGTGACTATGGCATCCCTTATCCATAGGAGTGATGTTTAGATAAGCCAAGTGTTGTCTTGTCTTCTCTGCCTTCTCTGAGCGTGCTGTGAACAAGCCTCTCCGTGCAGGTTGGGGGGCTGTACCCAGATACCGCGGAGCAGTGTTTCCCGTTCTCCAGAGCGCTGCTGCATCCTCCCCCCAGCGCGCTGCTCCCCTTCCCTGGCCGCTCTGCTGCCACGTGTCTCTTGGCGAAATGATCCCCGTGCTTGTGTGGGTGACAGTCTCTATCAGGGTTAAAACACTACATCTAGTGATGTCTTTGTTTACATGCCCTTCTTCAAGGGGAGATCCTCAAGTTCTTTGTTTCCCCTTAAAAGGTGGATTCCTCAAGTCCTTTTATATACATGTGGTGTAGTATTTTTTTAATTTCATGAGTTTTTATTAATGTGCTGCATTTCCTTTAGGTACAGCAGCAATCTGTCGTGTAGCTCATGACGTGCAGCAGCTGGGCAGTGTGCTGGGCACGCTTGTCTTCTGAATGAGGTCTTCACCTGTCACACAGTCTTGTTTGGCAAAGCTTCTCCAGGCTTAGCTTGTGGGCAGACATGTTTGTACATCTTTCCTGTCACTGCAACAAACAGCCCTCAAAGAAGTAGTTACTCTGAGCTCGTGTCTTCCACCTCCTCTCTCGAGCTGACGTGCTGGTGACCCTGCAAGAAGCATTGTCCCAGGTCTGCTGGGTATGTTGCTGCTCCGTTATCACTTTCTATACTCAGCTTACCACACATCTGCAGAAGGCTTTGGAGAGAAGGGTGTTTTGAGGGTAGCTAACACCTTGGAGAAAAGGCAGCACGTGTGTGGGGCTGAGCTGGGGGTCCCACAGAGCTCCGGGCGGTGTGGGATGGTGAGCCCACCCGTGGGGTAACCCTCGCTCTGTCCCGATGATGTTCTGCAGGACTTGCCTCCGTGCAGCCCAGAACAATGCCAGTAGCCTGCGTGTTTTTACAGTGTGCTGGACTCTGGGCCCTGGACTGTGTTTTAAAACCTGAACATGACCATCCTCTGGATGCATTTCTTCTCCCGGGCATTGTTTCAGTCTCATTTATTGCAGCAGCAACAAGAAGCAAAGATTGCATTACTTGCTTCTTAAATGTATGACTTGGATTATTCTTGGATTATTTTTTATTATATCCAGCGGAGCAGATAAGCCTTGCTTCACATTGTAGTGCTTAAATTACTCCCCGAAATGTTGATGTTGAAGTATTTGTTTAAGGTTTTATCTGTATTAAGGTCTTGCACTGTGTTGGCTCTTCTCTTGTAACAACTCTTCTGGCAAGAATGTAATTCTGGCAGCTCGTGCTAGCTTGGCTTGGTGTCTTTTAATAGACAGAACCCGGTTTTCTGTGCATTTTACCATGGGACATTTGTGAAAGGTTATTTTTATCGAATGACATTTTATTTTCAGGTCATTCTTCACTGAAGAAGTGTTTAAGCTGGAAGCTAGTGTATGGCTTTTTGAGGTGGTTTTGCTCCTGTGTTGTGTGCCTGGACTGAAGGACATTTGAAGCCGTGTCCCAAGTGGTGTTTTAGCTGAACACCAGTTCAGAACCTTTGTGTCTGGGGCGTGAGAATGGTCATTAGAGCTCCCGTTTGGACAAAGAGGGAATGGGAGGTCCTGGTGCCGAGTGTTCCGGTACTAACGTTAAAAGCAGTCGGACCTCTGCAATCCCATGGTATGCAGTCTAGCTCTTTTTCTGTGTATTCCCCATAACTCCTGGTGGAAGCTGCTGCCAGCTCCAGCACCATCTGCTGCGTGTGCTGCCTGTCCCTCCTCGTGCTGCGGCAGAGCGGGCAGCGGAGCCGTGCTGGCAGTGCCCTCACCTTGCAGCGGATGAGATCCTGCTCTTCCCTGCTGGGCTGCCAGGATGGGGTGTGTTTTCTGGCTCAAGAGGACTCGACTGAGGGTGTCCTCAAACAAAATGTCCTGACTTGTAAGGACGAGCTGTAGTTCTTGTTGAGTGCAAGGCACACACTGGGCAAGATGTGCGCAGCGTGGCCGTGCCAGACTGGGAAGGTGCAGTCGCTGTTCTGTGGCTGTGTAGGTTCTGTAACGAAGCCGTGTGGGAAGCTGCCCTTTGCTGATGCTCTGCATCTCTGTTTATCCATATCTCAGATTTCCAGTAGTATATGAACTTCTTGCAGAGGAGAAGGTTGCAGGGTGTGGGTCCAGGAAACAACATGTATGTTTGAGTATAAAGCCAGCCCTGGTTGCTGCTGAAGTCATGGCTCCGTCAGGGATGTAAATTTTTCTAAAACTGAATGTAGGTTATTGCAGGCCCTATTTAAAGTGATCTGGGGAAGAGCAACATCCCTCTTCTCTCTTTGCTCTAAAGCAGGCCTTATTTCGCCTTTTCATGCATAGAAATTCCTGTCCATGTGTATCATGTTGTCTAGATGCAAGGATGTGGCACAGTACCAAGGAACACTCCAGAGAGAGATCTTCCAAGTCATAGATGCTGATGCTGCCGTGGTTTTGTGTTGATCTTTACAGCAGTGAAGGCTTGAGGCTGTTCTGAAGCAGCCATTCGTACATGGTCACCTCTTTCCTTAAAATTCAGGTTTGGCTTCAGAAGCACTTGTGCCTGTGGGGAAGGTGGGTTCTACCGTCTCCCGAAGGTCACCGCTGGCCAGGGATCTCCACCTGCCCCTGGGTGATGGCACGTGGGGCCTGGGGGTCCCGTGGCCGCGTGTCTGAGCAGGATGAGAGCGGCTGCTGTCCAGGTTGGCTTGGCCAGTCACGCACAGCCATGGCGTGTGTGGGACGGCCCGTGGTGTGGCTGCCCACGGGCTGAGCTCTCCTGGCTCAGGGGGTGGTGGGGTTTGAACCCCAGGGCTGAGGATCTGGAAGCAGAGGCTGACAGGGCAGCCTCATGCAGTGAGAAATGCCCTGGAAGGGCATCCAGCACCGTCCCGACCTCACGCAACCGCGCGGACAGGGAGGCTTCAGCTCCTCTGGAGGGTTTTACGACGCGTTTCCATTCCACTTTGGGTTGAACTCACCTGCATCGACCACGTGTAACTCCCATTTCACACCACGTCTCTAGTCTGACACTTGCTCCTGTTCCTGGAATCAGCCCTCGGGGCGCAGGAAAGCAGCACCTTCATTCCTGTGCGAGATTC
>NW_010312132.1:28632-31137 GCF_000700745.2 Antrostomus carolinensis
CTGGAGTCACCTGAAGAAATTATTTTTACCCTTTTTGGGCTGTGTCTTTTGGATAGTGTTTAGTAGTATACAAATTATAAGCACATTTTCAATGACGTGTATTAAAGAGGCACCTTTTATTTGTATTAATCACGTTTGATAGACAATTTGGTGCCTGCAGTTCTCTGTAACTTTAAGTGTCTCACTTTGGGTGTATAAATTGTTAACCCTTTTGAACTTATCAAATATGGCTAAATAATAATAATTTAAAAAAAGATGCTTAGGATAGAAAACTAGCAGCTTAATTACAGTACACTTATTCCACTGTAAGTGCCCTCATCTGTCTAGCTGCTGGGTTGTTTGCTTTCCAAAGCTAAAGCTGAGCATGATCAACCATTTTTTCTCGGCAATGGAGGCAGTTTTGCATGGCAGATCTCGCCGTACCCGGTGCATGCCCTTCCTGACTGACACAGACCGCGCTTTTGCCCGCAGAAGCTGCTCGAGCCGCTCCGCAGCGCTGCTTTGAGTCTGGACTCCTGTTCCTCGGCACAGCTGCCTGTCAGCACGCAGGAGCATGGCCCTGGGTTCCCGCTTTGTTTGCACATCTTTGATTCTTTCCTTTGCAGAATTCTGCGTTACTGACAAGGCTGGAGTGTAGCACAGCCTCAAAGGGATCTGAAATGAGAACAAACTGGTTTTCTGTATCGTATTGTTTCTTCTTTTGTTAACAGGGAAATCCTGGTCAGTGTTCTGTATGTAGCCTGCCGTTTTCCACGTCACTCTAGTGGCACGTTCTGCCTTGTGAGAAGAGGCAGTCAGTCAGCTGTAGCCGTACGAGCACTCAAAAAAAAGAGTTGTTGTTGAATTTCCGTGCTAGGGGAGCAGTTTCCAGTTGTCGGTGTGCTGCCCGTACTGGTAACGGGGCTGCTGCCTGCCTTCCCGGGCTGTGGCTGGGTGCTGGGTGTCGGGTGGGTGCTTGGCCCCGCTGCCCCCATGGGCTCTGTGCCCGTCCCCTGTGGGAGAGGGTTTGGAAACAACATTCCAAATAATTTTACTGTTACCTTTTTTTTTCCCATATCTTTGTCATTTGCCTTCTAATCCAAAATAATTTGGTGGAATCTGATGTTATCTGTGGAGGGAACTGAAATTTAGTTTTAATCTGTGGTGAGATGAAAGTACTACACGGTTTTCTTACTAAAAGCACCGTAAAGCATTTACTATTAGGAGCTTTATTTTGTAAAATAAAAGCACCTGAAGACTTGTACAATATCTGTATTAGGTCTAAAGGTTTAGGCAGTCGTCTATTTTTTTTAAAGGCAATAGCACTCAATTTATCTGCAAATAGTGTTTTTTAAAAGACACAGATTAAAACTAAGTGTAAACACAAATTCCGTTTCACTCTAGGCCCTGCAGCACAAACGCGTTGCAAGAAGGTTGGCGTTGGGTTTGTGTGGCATTTGTGCAGTGCAATAAGAAACCCTTTTAGGTGCTACATTGCCTTGGGGAGGGTGACACAAGGGAATACAGGCTACAAGAGGCTAGATTATTTTCTTGTGGCCTTCTGAGCGTTGAAGTGTACAGATCTGCTCACCAACTGTGCCTCACCATTGGTTAAAATTGAATTTTAAGTCCTGTTGCAAATGCAGTTTCTCTTCTGGACACAATGTCAGATTTTACACTGGAATATCTACAGTTCTAAAAACTGCATGTCACATCACTGTACACCGATACTGGGACGTGGGGCTTGCCCACACCTTTGATATTCTCTTCTGTATTTTAATGTTTTTGAACTGTACAGTAATCTGGAAAGCAGGCTGTCTTTACTTGGGATTGAACATTGTACCATAAATTTTAAATTATTTGAGGACAAGTGCATGAGACTGTGTCAATGCCTTTTATTATTTATTTGTATGTTTTATTATTCAAGGTGTATGCACTTTTAATATGCAGAATTTATATTTTTATGTTAAAAATCATTTTCTTTCAGAAAGAAGAGTTTGAATATGAGGAATTGGAATTAAGTGCAAAAAGGGGAATATGTAATAAAATACAATAAATTTATTACTAGGCATCCTGCCTGAGTGAGTGTTTTTCCAGGTCTGCAGCATCGCCCGGCAGTGGCTGCGCACCCCGCGGGGCTCCCTCGGGGACCCCGTCCTCTTCTCTTGGGTTTGTATTGGCCTCTGGGGTCTGAGCGGTGCTGGAGCTGCGGGTGCCTTCGGCTGCCTCCAAGAGCCGTTGCGGTGGGATGGGGAAGGGTCACAGGGCAGGGTTGGGGTAACCGAGGGGGGTTCAGTGCCGGCTCTGACCACACAGCCACCGCAGCTCAAGGCAGGGGCTCAGTAATGTCCCTCTACATCCTCAGCCAGGCTCCTCTCCATCCCTCTTGGGAAGTGAAAACCCGGGGGCCTGGTTTGGGTGTCGACCTGTGTGCTGGGGAGGGGTTGACACCAGCTCCTGCCTTACCCTGATGTTGTCCCTGATGCTTCTCTCCACGGCCTGGCAGGCCCGGGCCGCCCGCGGGTG
>NW_010312132.1:31181-31571 GCF_000700745.2 Antrostomus carolinensis
ATGCAGGACCTGGATGGAGCTGCCTTGTGCTGGTGAGTTTGGTCCGTGAGCCCTGTGGGCAGGGGGATGTGATCTGGCTCCTCTTTGGGATTTGGGGCTCATACCTGGGCAGGCAGACGGGGGGTCTCCCCATCTACCTGGCCATACCTTGTGTCTGGGCTCAGCCTCCCTGTTCCTGCCCTCAAGCCCTGCAGAAAGCTCAGGTTGCCGCTTGAAGCCTGCGGCTGCCCTGGTTCCTTTCTGTCCGTGGGTCTCTGACCAGGGCTCCCCCACTGCATTGGTTCAATATTGGCCTTTTTTAATGGTTCTGTACTGAACTGAGGCTTAAACTGGGCAAGGGTGACAGTGACAGTGTTTCATGGCGTGCTGCTCTTGCCCTGCACCCTGACG
>NW_010312132.1:31581-32437 GCF_000700745.2 Antrostomus carolinensis
CGTGCAGCGGTGGCTCTCCAGCGTGGAACACAGATGGGCTGTGCCTTGCTCCCTGCCTCGCCCGGTGAGGAGGATGAGGAGGATGGAGTGAGGTGAGAGCAGGATGGGCCATTACTCCTGGCTGCTGAAGAACACCTCTGTCTTCATGGGTGGCTGGGTCATCTGCAGGGGACACCCTCAGCTGGGTGAGGTGCTCTGGCTGCGCTGCTGCAAGCACGGCTGGGGAACCATCCCTGTGGGTGCTGGGCTGCCCAGCTCGGGTCTGGAGGGCAAATGGGGTGTGAAATGCTTTAGCAATCCAGCGTCATCTGGGCTGAAGAACAGGAGGGGAAAATGGGAGATGTTGAGGTTGGAGCTGCCCAGGGGTATTTCCACTGCTGGAACAAGCCATCAGATCGGGGTAGTTGGGGCTGGTGCTTGTTCCTCACAAACTTGCCTTTAAATGCAATTTTTGATTCTTAAGGTTTTTCCCCCCTCTCCTCTGCCCTCCTCTACGTATTTTTATCTTCCCACTCTTTGAGATGCAGGGTCACACATGTGCCCAAGCACAGAGAAACGGTGCTGGGGCTGGAGGAGGGGGCTGGGAAGTTTGGTGTCACTGTGGGGGCTGCTTTGGTCTGGGTGGGCAGGTCATGGGGGCCAAGGCAGCTCCCATCCCTGGCTGCCGGGCTCCCGCCTGGGGCTGCAGAGGTGACTCTGAGGTGGGGTCATGGCTGTGGCTGTTCACTGTCACCTTTGCTGTGTTGCTGGAGGAAACGTTCAGCTCTGCGGAGTGTGAGGTGGGATGGTCACACGTTTCCCCTTCATTGGTTTTGTTGGCTCTGAACAGCTCTCTGAAAGGAGGGTGGAGAGAGGT
>NW_010312133.1:0-238 GCF_000700745.2 Antrostomus carolinensis
ATAAAATAAAATAAAATAAAATAAAAATCACATTGAGGTTGTAATATATGAATGCAAAAGTATATAAAGTTAACAACTTGGTTATTCACTTGGCAGTCAAATAAAACCTTGACACATTGGTGTTGTAAAGTGTGCAAAAATAGATGGGAAAATACATCTTGTGTGTCTGCTATGGGGCGGGCTCACGGGTCGGTGGATGCGGATGCAGTGCTAATAATCATAATTATGATTATGATGA
>NW_010312133.1:363-1842 GCF_000700745.2 Antrostomus carolinensis
AGGGGCTGGGCAGAACCCGCTGCTGTTAATGGGGCACTGGGCCATGAGCCAGGGGAGGGGAGGGGGCAAAGCCATGTCCAGGCTGCGCAGCCCGGGGGCTGTCGGACCCCAAACTGCCCCTGGAAGGAGGGGAAGGGGCTGAGAGGAGATGCCAACACCACACGCACCCCACAGCGCATGTCCCCAGCCAGCCGGCCCCGTCCCACCCCCAGTACAGGGACCCTGAGCCCCGCGTCCCCCCAGGCAGCTCCAACAGCAGCAGCAATGGGGGACAAGCTCGGCAGGGGACACAAACCCAGGGCCATCGTGCTGGTAAGCTGGGCTTGGTGTGTTTTGGTTTGTGAGATGCCAAGATGTGCTGGAGCCAGTACGGCCCCTGCCACGGCACCGGTGAGGGCTGCAGTGCCCCATCCTGTTCATCCATCCCACAGCCACCAGCGAGTCCTTCCCCATCTCCTGGTGCAGCTCCGAGCTCCTCGCATCAACACCCATAATGGAAAACCAACAGAGCGTGAAGACCATGAGTTGGGTGAAAGAGCAGAAGTTTGGGTACCCCGGGGGGATACCTGGCGAAGGAGGAGGAGGAGGAGGGTTTCGATGCAGTTTTGCTCTTGTATTGACAAGCCCCATCAAATGCAAACGCCCTGCATTGTCTGGGGACAGTTTTAGACACAGTCCTCCTGCTCACACAGGGACATTTGTCATCCGCCTCTCAGCCACGTCCCACCAGCACCAGCAAAGACTTTCTCACTAGTTGCGGTATTTGTATAAAAAGTTAAAAGCCACGGGGTGGATGACCACCGGCCGTCAGAGATCCGGCTGTCCTGTCCCTCCGGGGGCTCCGGGCATCCCTTCCACAGCGCAAAGCCAGGCTGGGCATCGCCTTCCCCCGGGGAAGGTCCTGCTGACCATCCTCTTCCTCACCGCCTCTCCCCAGAGCCCACAGGCCCCTGGCAGGGTGCGGGGGCTGCTCACAGCTGGGTCTCATCGCGCGTTTCAGGGTTGCAGGGGCCCAGCTTGCTGCAGCTGCTCTTGCGGCTGTGGCCATCGTTGGCCACGTGGGCCAGCGGGTCGGAGCGGATCAGGTACCTGCGGGGCAGAGCTTGGTTACGCCACTGGGATCCCCCCTGGTTCCCCCATGGCAGGAGAGGGCTGGGCAAACCCGACATTGGGGTTGGGACGTGCAGGGACGCCCCATGGAGCTGTGCTGGGAGCTGTGGCAGCTGCTAAAAAAAATGACTATTTCTCCTGGTGCTGCACAGCAGCAAAAGCCAAGGGAAAAGCTCGGCACTGCCGCTTGGAGCATTGATGAGCAAAACCAGGGCCGGGGTGGTTTGGGCACTGCTCAGGAACATGGGGAGGGGAAAAGAAGAAGTCCTGTTTGCCCCCTCCCTGGAATTTTTCAAAGCCAGGTTGGATGAGGTTTTGAGCAACCTGGTCTAGTGGAAGGGGTCCCTGCTGATGGCCGGGGGGGTGGGG
>NW_010312133.1:1889-2428 GCF_000700745.2 Antrostomus carolinensis
GACTGGCCGAGTTTCAAGGTCCCTTCCAACCCAAACCAGTCTGGAATTCTGTGATTCCATGAAAAACTGAAGGTCATTATGAGAAATCATGGAAAGCAATGGGAGGGAGCAGCCCATGGCGATGGGGCAGGTCTGGGGGCATGGGGAGTGCTCCTGCCCAGGGGGACACCCAGCAAAGTGGCTCCCTGTCCCAGGGATCGCGAGCAGGCAGGGGCAGCACCTACACAATGTCATTGAGCTCCAGCCGTGTGTCCGGGGGAGGATTGATGAGGACATAGGACAAGGTGTTCTGGTGGTCGTTCATCTCATCTGCAAGAGAAGGAGAAAGGGCTGGTGAGGGACACCCCAACAGACACCCCAATGGACACCCCAACAGACACCCCATGGCCCTTGCTCCCACAGCCACACTGCAGTGTCCCCAAGCACCTGGCTCTGAGGGGGTCACAGCTCATCCCCAAGGACAGCAGACGGGTCCCTTCACTGGGGGAGGCCATGGACAATAGCACTGACACCAGGGGAACTCCAAGAGCATCGCTGCC
>NW_010312134.1:0-1662 GCF_000700745.2 Antrostomus carolinensis
CCTCTCCCCTTGGAGGAAAGGGGGAGGGCGGCAGGGAGAGAAAAAGGCTTATAAAGTGCCGGAGTCCTCATTACTGAAGACTTTCATAACTCTTTAATTCCCGCTTAATGGCAGCCATAAACACGGTAGTCATTTTGGAACAATGGCTAAAAATCACACGGTGCCATTACTGTCCATTAAAACAGTGTTTACAGTTCAGTGGCGGGTTCGGGGGGTCACAGTAATTCATATTAACAAAAGGGGAAGATTTATACCTGAAGAGCTGTTCGCTTCTATTCGCACCGTAATGCTTGCTGCGCAAATTGGAGGGGAAAAAAAAAGTTCATTTCATATTTAATCGTGTGAATAGGGATTAAATAAGTAGCTGTTGGATGCCCTGATTTCGATTTGATCAATAAATCATCAAGTACCTTAAGTGCTTTATACACTATCAAATTAAATGACAAAATTCTTTAACCTGCGTCCCTTGTGTCAGCAGATAAAGCTAATAATATTTTTCGGTTATGTTTCAATTTAGATATTTAACTCTATCAAACATCCTGGGACTTAAGAAAAAAATAATAAAATAAAGAGGCAACGGTCTCCAAGTGTACACTTTGTCATTCCTTTCTAGGGGAGACCGAGCTGGCGGCGAGCCTCGCGCCCTGGATGGTGTCTCTTGTCATTAACAGAAACCTGTTTAAAAGAGGTAAAAGCAGTAGGTTTCCTCTGCTTTGCAGAAATGCCAGAGGCAGGAGCGTGGGTCTTCCACAGCCAGGCAGCGCACCTCACCCGGAGCCTGCGTTGTTCAAAGCCACGATTCAAGTAACCTTTTGTGCAAAGGTTTTCCCTTCCTATTTGTTTTCGCCATCGCATTAAGTTTATTTCAACTGTTTCGTTTTTTTCCAGCTCTCTTGTTTCCCACTGCCTTTCACGTCACGTAAGGTTTGGGTAAGTTCAGCGTTTAAAAGGGTTTTAAAATATTAGTCCGTGGATTATCTTCGGAATATAAATATGCCTGTACCCCCTTAGAGATATTAATGGGATGTGTTTCTGAACGTCCTTCTGTCTGTGTGTGGAAATAACGCGGGCTAATAGATATACGCGCTTAGAAATATATTACCAGACAATAAAATTATTAAGAAACCCACCATTAAAAATTGGAACCGTGTTACTTCATTTGTTTAAAAAGATTAGATATTTCCCCGTCGTTCCCGATTCTGGAGGGTTTTTTTCCCCTCTCTCCAGTAATAACCTGGCGCTGACCTAAAATTGCAATCGAATGATATTTGTGAAGTTTAATTGCTAACTTAGCATCTCTGTCACACCTCCCAGCCCATTAGATGATGAAATCTCACCTGGTTAAACGGGAGAGCTCACTGGCCTCTGTGCCGCATGCCTGATTATACAGCGGAGCTGCTAATTTACCAAACCACCTTTACGGGGAGGACTTGATGGACACCACAAACTGTATTCATGCGGTAGCTAAGAGAAGGCGCCGTATTCCCCGAGCCGCCTCCCAGCTACCCGCAGAATGAGAAATGGAAAATTAGTGGAGATGTGTGCATGAAGGGAGCCGAGCAATTAGCAAGGAGCTGCCGCCGGCTCGGGAGAGAGGGGGTCGGGGCCAGGCGAGCAGGGACGCGAGCCAGGGCACCGACACGGGCCGCCCGGGCTCCCCGC
>NW_010312134.1:1710-5442 GCF_000700745.2 Antrostomus carolinensis
GCGCGGAGCCCCTGCCGCTGGAGAGGAGGGGCTCATGGCGATCTCGCCCCTTTCCCTTCTGGGTTGTTTTTTTTGTTGTTGTTTGTTTGTTTTTGAGGGGGGGGTTGTTGGGGTTTTTTTGTTTGGATGATTTTTTTTTTTTTTTTGAAGGAGCCCAGACCCCCTTTTTAGGGAGGGCTGCCCATGGTCGCCCCCTGTCCCGGGTTTCTTTGCGTCCTTTATTTTGGGGATGCGCCTGGCGATTGTTGTTGCTTGTGTTATTAATTGCACCCGGGCCTTTCCTTGCTCTTTGCGGGAGCGCGGTCTAAATTGGCTCTAATAAATATTAGCCGCTAGATTAGGCGAGGTGAAGCTGGCACGGCGCTCTATTTTCGACCTGTAGCCTCTGCAAAGCCGCCAGTTCTGCGCCAGATTAGCCCCATCCATCCAGTGTCAATGGTTGTCTTGTTGAGAAAATCAGTGAGTAAACACGGCTGACAGAGAGGGGTATCAGCTGATTACTCATACAAATAGACTGCAAACTCCACCAGGAGAAGCTGTTTCCAGAGATGGGTTTCTCGCACTGACAGGGCTGCTTCTCCCAGGATCCCGTGTCCTGCTGTTCCCACTTTGTCCTCCATCAATCACACAATTGTGTCCGGGATGTTTTATAGACTCAGTTAATATCCCTGCCTTCATCTCTATTCACTTAGAGAATGATCTGCCATAAGGGCTAAAGGCTTTTGCAGTTTGGGACCGGAGACAAACCCGGGCCACAATGGCTCTGGTGGAAAACAACGATTCGTGACAGCGCCCGGCTTTCTGATGCTAATGGCACCGCCACGGGGTGTTACAATAGCGGCCAATTTAAATGTGCCCCTGCCATTATCCCGTGGTCCGGCGCCTTAAATCATCCCTCGCGGATCAGATGCCAGTGGGTATGGGGGTGGGGAGCGGGGAACGGCTCCTCAAGCGATCGCGGATCAGCCTGCGAGGGGCGAAAGGCGAGGGGGTGGTACCGATCCGAGACCCACCTCGGAAGGGGCCCGTGGGCCGCACAGCGATTGTGGAGCGGTACCTCCTCCCCCGGGGCGCAGGAACACCGCGGCAGCATCGCCCAGGTGGATCACACTTCCATTGGGGTTGTCCAGATCACCTCCTCGCTCCTCAGGGCATCTCTCTCCAAAACTGCAGGCCAGCCGGTTGCAAAACTGTATTTTAATTACGAATTTTAAAGACAGACGAAAGAGTTACAAGGTATCACTGTTTAAGTGCCTCATCTACAAATTAGATTGCTACACAATTAATCAGAAAGTTAATTAATGAGCAAGTTACTAATTAGGACATTTAAAACCAGTGTTTATAGTGTCTTAGTTAAAAAACCCCTATGTAGCTAATTGGCCTATACACTGATTTCATAACTCATAGCCGAGGTTACAATACTACAGATGTATTATTATGTACAAACTGTAATTATGTCACTATTTTATTAAGCACATCTTACCTGAATCAATTTTATTAGCATTTTTAACATTGAAAATTCCTTATTACAAAGAGACTAGAGGCAAGACACCACAAACACATCCACAGCTTGCCTGCCGGCGGTAGGAGGGGCGCGGGTCAGGCGTTTTAGGAGAGCCCAAGAAGTATTTAAAAGTGGGCACCTACGCGCCGCGGCTCGGCGGAAGGAGGCCGGACCCGCGGGGGTGGGTTCTCCCCCATGTCGTTAGGGGAGCGGAGCCGGGAGGCAGGGTGTGATGCGGGAGCGGGTGCTGGTGCGGACAGGGAGGTGGGATCCGCACCCCCCTGCGGGCAGCTCTTTTTCCAGCATCCCCCTTGGCTCCTCTTGACCGGGGAGGGCCCTGAAGCTGCCAAGTACCGAGAAAGGCGAGCTCTGGGCGGGGTTCCTGTCCTGCCTCACCTCACCGTAGCCTGGCCTGGCCTGGGTCGGGGGAAGGTGAGAGCCCTTCCTTCCTCCCACGGACTCCTCCCGGCAGCCGCCGACCCGCTGCACGGCGCGGCCAGGCTCGGGGCTCGGGCCTCGGGCACTGCCCGCATGCTGTCTCCGGCGGCTGCGGTAATGCGCAAAACTACTCCTTGTAATCTCCTTTTCAACAGTGAGGAGTACATATAGGTAATTTTAATGAAGAGGTTCCTGTACCACATTATTAGCAATAAATCTACACCATTCTTTGTTGGTTAAAATCATTATCATCATCATCAGTATCATTACTGAACTCATTATTCTTGTGTTACTATCAGAGTAGATTTATGATAACACCCACCATCACGCCTGAGTTAAAGAAGGTGTAAAGGTTTGATTAATAGCTGCTTTCACGTTTTAATACTCGACATTTTCTCACTTTTTTTTTTTTTAATAAATAAGGGGCATGATAATTACAGGAAGTAATTACTGCTTTTGTTATAAAGTGTCTGATTAGGCGCACAGACGCTTTTCCTCAAGTAAAGTATAAATAAATAAATAACCTAGTGGACACAATAAGTTCTTGTAACGATGCAGTAAGGCAGACTTTGAGAACAATTAAGATTTTGCTCAATCATAGCGACATTTTAGATTAATAAGCGTTAACAGAAAGAAATAGGAAGTAATTACTGCTTTTGTTATAAAGTGTCTGATTAGGCGCACAGACGCTTTTCCTCAAGTAAAGTATAAATAAATAAATAACCTAGTGGACACAATAAGTTCTTGTAACGATGCAGTAAGGCAGACTTTGAGAACAATTAAGATTTTGCTCAATCATAGCGACATTTTAGATTAATAAGCGTTAACAGAAAGAAATACCACCATCTTTGCAGGTTTGCGGAGAATAACACGACAGTAGGAGCTGGAGCGAAGGACACGAAGAGGATGTCACCTTTCCACCCGCGCTCATACTATAAGAAAAAATATTATTATTCTTTTTTTTAAAGGAAAGGAAAAACCTAAAAGACAACCGCTCGGCGCCTCAGGCTTGGCGTGTGATTTTGCACAGGGTGCACAGGCTGGATGCTTGCAATGCTGTACGGGTGTTACTGCGCGGCCTCTCGAGCGCCGATTCCCCTTCCCTGGGGCGGGTGGCGGCGGGACCGGCCCCGGCCAAAAAAAACGGGAGCCACCGCACTCGCTCTCCCTGAAAGGTTACACGGCGCTCTGCCTCGCTTTGTCTTCCCCGTGCCCTTTCCTGGCAAAAATGGAGACATCACATCCTTGCCCGGCCCCGGCTCAGTATTTATGAAGGTTTTCTGACAAATAGGCAGGCTGGCCACGCATGGGTGACTGCCTTCATTCCGCACTTGGCTTGTTTACATAGGACCGGCACCATTTCCACGGATTAAACAAATCACAGCGAGAAGGAGACATTTATAATCCGCCAACGAGGCCACAGGCAGTTAAAAAATGTGTGCGTGTGTGTCTATGCTGTGAGAAAGAAAAATAAATGTTCATGTCCAGGGAGCTGACCTTCTTCTTGGAGGGTAACTCAGGGGGTATAGATATAAATATAGGCTGTATATAACGTCTTACACGCAAGCCCAAAGTATGTATTTAATAATTATCTGTTATACCCAGTCATTGTGCACAAATGCATAGCATTAGTTTGCACCTTACGCGGCCCTTCCACCCGAAGCCCCCCCCCAGAAGCGGCTATATAATCCTCCGGCTGCACACAAACCGACCTGAACATGCATCCGGGCTCAGGGCTTTGCCTTCCAGCCGGCTCGGGTGGCGGGGCCGGCGCCCACGCGTGCCCGGGT
>NW_010312135.1:0-3008 GCF_000700745.2 Antrostomus carolinensis
CACGCAGGGCTTCGGGAACGAGGGTGCCTGTGTGTGTTCGAAGCCCCTACATTTTCAGTGAAACCTGATTTAATTTGTAACTCAAAAATCTTTTCACCTGCCAGAAGGGAGAATGTTTCCTCGTGGTTTGCCGTACACATTACCGAGCCGGCTGTTACCGTTCCCCTGCGTGGGGTGGGTAGTTCAGGCAGCCCTGGGGGGGCAAAGGCGGGGGGGGCCTCGCGGCGGGGGAAAAAAAAAGTGAAATACCTAAAAATGGCAGTAGGTAATTCAGGCTTTCCAGGGGACAGCTGCTGAGGAGAAATCATGTATCCAGTCAGCATTCTTTCTCAGCCCGGCTTCTCCTCCCCTGCTTCTCTCCACGTCACAGCCCCTGGCTCAAGTGGAGGTTGAAGACTTTTCAAAGCCTGAAGATCCAGAGCACAGCTGCCCTCTGCCCAGCCAGCCTGGCTTCCAGCTGCACAAAAGAAATGCTCCTGCGTCTCATGTGCAAAGGTGAAAACCACATGTCAAAGTGAGCACCTCGCTAGTTTGCTCAGTGTTTTTAGGTGAAGAATGTGTTGGCTTCACATCCTCTGATAAATTAATTATCCATCTCAAAGGTGCTAAAGCAGCCCTTCTGTGGTAATTTACTTTATTTGCGTGGTAGGAAAGAACTGAAGAAGCACAGGAGGAAAACCTATGAACACAAGTCTTTGTATGAAGCTGTGCTGACTCTTCATATCTTCCAAAAGACCAGGCAAGAACAGATGGCAACCCCTTCTGCTCTGCTTAGAGGCCCTTTCACTGTACTTAAGAACCTCTAACTGCGTCCAAAAGTGTAAGGAGTGGAGAATATGGTGGAAAACCTGAGCTTCCGGCATAAAAAGAATTTAAAATGCATATACGTGACTTCTCAATCTGCAGATCTCGCAGAAGTGGCTTGGGCCTTTGCTGTAAAGGAAAAACAGTAGGAACCAATGCTTCTGAAGTACTTTTCAGCAATCCTAGGTACTTCAGTTGTCATTGCTTTCTTGTGTAAGTATGTGCATATTTTCGTGGCAGGGAAAATATTCTATCTGAAGAATACTGGCAACACTTCATTCATTGAAAATACACAGAAAATGATAAAACACATGGAAGCACTTTACAAGACACTCGGTATTTTGTGGTTGGTTTGTTTGGTTTTTTTTATTTCATAAAACAAAACAATTCTTTTCTAGCCAAAGCCATTTCAAGGAAATTTACATACCTCTGTGGTGATCGCAGTGTAAATAGATAAAATTGTAGTAAACCTTCAGTGGGTACATACTGATACTGCCTTCCCCTCTCGGACTGCTTATGTCCTTTGATTTTTTTTCTCATTTCTGTTAACTTTTACTGTTTGTTCCTTATTGTATAGATCTTGCCGTTCAAAGAGAGTTCTGGGTGTTACGGGTGATAGTGTTTTGCTTCGTGCTGTTCTTCTCAAACCAGATGGCTGCTAGCTATTCGTAAGGACCCTTTAACCTTCAGGCTCTATTGTTAGGATTTTGTTTGCTTCTTTAATAGGGGTAGGCAGGAAAGGGAAGAAAAAAGGACTATTTTGAGATCCTGTGTTTCATTAATTATGCAAAAGCTCTTTCTGTCTTTGTATCATGGCAAAGCAGCGAGTCCTGAAGGGAAATGGAAATAATCAGTATCTAATGATAAGTCCAAGGGACTCGCTGAAAACCAGATTTTTTTCCTCTGATATTTACATTTGCAGTAATATCAGCACAGAGCTGCTATTGCTGCATAAAACATCCAATTTCGAGCAAAGTTCTCTCAAGGAAAGCCACCAGCTAGAATTACCTGTCTGTATTTTGAAGAAATTGCAGTGCTCTTTCTGACTTCTCTTAGGGAAATTGCTGTCATTGTTTATCTGAGGCTTTCCTCTGAATTTCTTGCTGTAGTCCTTAGGGTTCAAGCTGCTGATGTCTGTAAGCTTTATGGGAAGCTGCTCTTACTTTGCCTTTTTCCATTTCAGGATACCAGCTTGTAGCACCAAGGTACTGAAATACATTGAAAGTGACATAATGTCTATCAATATAAACAATTGTAATGATTTTAAAGATTTATATTAATAGAATCATAGAAAGGTCTGGGTTGGAAGGGATCTTAAAGATCATCTAGTTCCAACCCCCCTGCCATAGGCGGGGGGGCATTCCCACCAGACCAGGTTGCTCAAAGCCTCGGCCAACCTGGTCTTGAACACTTCCAGGGACAGAACATCCATAACTTCCTTGGGCAACCTGTTCCAGTATCTGACCACCCTCACAGTAAATAATTTCTTCCTTATGTCCAAACTAAGTCTACTCTCTTCCAGTTTAAAACCTTTATCCCTCATCCTATCACTACCTGCCCTTGTATATTTTAAATACTTATTTAATAAACCGGTTTTATTGTTGTTGTCAGACTTAGCTTCGACAGAAAATGTGTATCTCTGAATTTTGTCTTTAAATGTGAACCTCTATAGTAATTTTTCATGCTTTCATACTTTGAATTTCAGAGTTTAAATATTCACACAATTTTAGAAATAACATTCTGCAATTGACAATGGAGTAAAAAGGTCATAGAATCATAGAATGCTGTGAGTTGGAAGGGACCCATGAGCATCATCAAGTCCAACTCCTGTCCTAGCACAGGGCAATCCCAAGATTCAGACCATGTATCTGAGGGTGTTGTCCAAACACTTCTTGAATATTGTCAGACTTGGTGCCATGACTGCCTCCCCGGGGAGCCTGTTCCAGTGCTCCACCACCCTCTGGGTGAAGAACCTTTTCCTGATGTCCAACCTCAACCTCCCCTGGCACATCTTCCTGCCATTTCCCCTGGTCCTATCATTGGTCACCAGAGAAGAGATCATTGCCTGCCCCTCCTCTTCCCCTTGTGAGGAAGTTATAGACTGTGATGAAATCTCTCAATCTCCTCTTCTCTGTGCTGAACAAACCAAATGACTTCAGCCTCTCCTCCTGTGGCTTCCCCTCCAAGCCCTTCACCAGTTTTGT
>NW_010312136.1:0-5469 GCF_000700745.2 Antrostomus carolinensis
AAGTCCAACTTTTATTAATTACTTGAAAATACAGGAACACAGCCTTCAGGTAGGTGAGTTCCATCTTTTTAAGGCCTACACATATCCAAAGGCAGACACTGAATCTTAGGTTGTCCAAAAGAAAACTGTTGCTGCTAATCATCAAAGCTGACCTTAACTTTAACCAGAACAGAAGTACAATCTGAATTAATTAGTTCAATTTAAAGAGGAGCAGGTCGTTATTTTTAAATATAAATTCCTTAAGCTGTACATCTAACTCCACATTTAGACATATAAATGCCTGATTTTTCAGATGTGATGAATATAGGCAGATCCCAGGAACAAAGCCTCAAGCTGTACACTGAAAGGAGTGCTGCATTTAACTCACACAGGGTTTGCTTATGCACAGAGTAATTGAGAAAGAGAATGGGTCACAGGCAAAAGGCCTTAAAGGAAGAGAAAAAAAAAAGAAAACTAAGACCTCCTCTGTATGTATTATGACAGTTCATGAGTTCATGGGAACTGGCTAAGACAGCTGCACCCTGCAGCAAACACTAGGAGCACTGTCAGAAGAACTAGACCAGCTGCAGGTCTCCCACCTCACTTCTTGTTGGCTGAAGCTCATCTTTTTTCCCTACCCTAGAAGGAGCTCCCATAAAGTGAAGATCCACATCACACAAGGTATTGCCAGTTGTGTTTGCAAAATCTCTCTGTCTGAATCAACAGTGCTATCTTTGTTTGACCATACAGGTACTGCAGAGCTAGAATCAAGAAACAGAATTTTGCGCTTAAAGATCTAGCCAAAATATCTGATAAATTGAAGCTATCAAATTGGCAGTGGTAGCAGGATATGGTAAAAGTGTTTTTGTTATTTATCTGTTCTGTCTGTATATTAGAACTTAAGCTTTCTTTGTGTGTTAAAAAATGGTGAAAACCATAGCTCTGCCAGCTTTCTTCCCACAGAGGAGGGTTATTAATTGTTCACTGAGGGAGAAAAAAACAACAATGGTGACAACCACAGAGATAGGGCACTGACTGCCTCCCCTCTCAGCTGGAGGGGGTCATGTGAAGATAAAGACCAAACTTGGAGAAGAATTAAATGGAGGTGGAGGAAACAGGGAGGGCAGTGAAGCGCATAGCGGCTGTGGGGCAGTGTTTCACTGCTAGAAGTAATTCAGGTTGATATTTCACTTAACATACTGTAACCTTTTAGCCACAACCTACAAAGCACTAAAGGATGACTTCAGCTGCAGTTTCATGGCTTTCACAGCTCATGTTCATCCCTCTCGTCTTTTAAATGAGGGATCTTATCTAAAGTACATAAGGCTTCTGGAGCTTAAAGCAAGTACAGATCTCTTCCTTGGCCATATTACCATATATGCATGTGTTCCCCAACTGAACATACAGGTTCTTTTAATTTACTAAAATATAGGAAGGCTGCTTATTTTCTCTCCGTTTATGTCCAACTAGAATTATAGAATAATTTTAGTTGGAAAAGACCTTTAAGATAATTGAGTCCAACCATAAACCTAGCACTGCCAAGTCCACCTCTATACCATGTCCCTAAGCACCACATCTACACATCTTTTATACAGACATACATAGGTTTTGTTTAGACACACATTTGTCTAAATTAGCTATTCAGCCTTTTCTCTAAAGGACATTGAAGTATTTAAAGAGGAAAGGATTCAAACCAGCTCTTTCTTCATCTTCACTGTGGGAGGAATGTCACAGGATTGGAGGACAGCTGCTTGGCAGCTGTGTGCTCTTGTGCACTTATGACTGTGTTGTATGGGAAATAATATCTGGTTGTATATTGCATGGGCATAAGGAGATAGTCAAAGGAATGGTGAGTTGAAGACATGAAATAATTCTAAGAACAGTGAGGACTGCTATCATTTTTATCTTCTGAGAATGTGTAAGGTTTACATCCCACACTCGCATGCCTTTCACTTCCCTCTGACAGGTTCATGGTTCCAATGGAATGTACCTGTAGGAGGATCTGCTTGTAGCAGAGGGGCAACCTCAAGCAGCTGCACTGACAGTGAGCTTCCAACATCAAGACAGAGACCATGAACTGGTCTCTGTAACAGACAGGGAACCAGGACAGATGAGAGAGCATCGAGATGACATATCCATCAAGGTCTTTGTATCTAAGGGCAGAAGCTCCATTTTGTTCTGGTCTTATACTTTACAAAGTATATAATCTGTAGTTAAAATGGCCAGAATGCTAGGAAGTTAACCAAGGGAGAAAGAGAGTCCAGCGTAATTTCCTGTCCAGTAAATTGACTGTATGATCACTTGTGAACACACATAGAGTAAAGTGGACTTTAGGCATTTAAGTATTAAAAAAAAAAGAAAAAATAATCTTATTTTATTAGGTATCTATATGTTCATTGGCACCCATGCTTTTAGTAGTAAAATAGCTTTGTTTTTCCACATGTCCACAGGTTTCTTAGGGCAACGGCACACTTTTTTCTCATCTGTTAAGGCCTCATGTCATTTGGGGCTGCCAAAGTAATAATTGGTGCAGACAAGACTACTGAGGTCTATAAGCAGATGCATTTCTGGCACGATGAATACCTGTTAAGAAGGAGAGCAATTGAGTAGCTCAACAGGTAAGGCTAGTGAGCCAGAAAAGTGAATTAGCTTTACCACGCAGTTATCATGCTACGGATGGACATCTCTGAAATGAGGTACTGCATTTCCAGTCCTTCTTCCAGTCTACAGGATTTTTCCCCAAAAGGAATTTTCTGTGTCATACGGGATTGATCCTCATAGCTACAGCTTTTGTACTGCAGAACCTGAGTGGGATCAGATAGGCTTACGTAGTAACCACACAAGGAAGACCTAGGGATTAACTTCACTGTCACTGCAGTAGAAGAAATGTCGCACCCTTTTTGTTCCACATTATTACAGATTTCTAGAAATAATTTTCCAAAGGACACATGAAAATCTCTCCAACCTCTTTGTTTTAACGCCCCCAATCACTTTCACAGATCTGTTCTTCAGCCATGCTATACTGGCAGCTTCTCTTTGCTTCCTGAACAACAAATTTCCTGCTGGGTAACACGAGACCACAATGATGTCTGCACTGGCATGTCTTGTAACATAGCGAGCAAGAGATTGGCAGAGCCAACCAGCTAGTAGTGCAGGCCAGTACTATCAGTAGGAAGGTTCTTCACCATTTTTTTAAACTCTATTTTAAGGTACACCATAATTAATATTAAATAGCCCAGTACTATTAATATGCTAAAAGCAATCCTTTAGAAGGTTTTCATTCTAAGAAAAGAATAAGGTGGCTCACTATACAGTAGAAGTCTGATTGGTCTGTCCTAAAACACTTCAAAACTGTATTGGGAGAAAATGGTAGCAATTTTAATTCAAACTAAATTATTCCTTTAATTTCAACCCAGTAAGGATTTCACATACAGCCTTATAGTACTTAATGGACATTGACAGGCTTAGTGAATAAGCTGGCCTTAGGGAAAGCCTATGTTTTGTCAAGAAAAGAACCCAATACTTTTCAGCTAAATTAATTCTAAAAACAGTTATTTCTAGCATAGATGCATTATAAAGGAAATCTTTCATTTTAAGAACACAGGAAGTTGCAGTTTCATACCTGTCCATCTGTCCCAATGGTGCCGCCACAATCTGTGAGAAGCTCAGACATGTCATAATAGCTAATGAACTCCCACAGACAGGCTTCCAGATTCAGATTGCGGTAGAAGCGTAAGGTATTGAAGCCTCTAATTGTTGGGCTGTACTGATAGGGAATGGTCTCTCCAATCACATCTGTATTTTTGGTAGCATCAGTCAAGAAACCATGGTGGGTCTTCACTTCTGTGTAATCCAACAGGTTGGAGCATTTATGGTTTCCAACTCTAGTTCCATCAGGGCTAAGTGTCAGCTCAAAGTTGGAGAGCTCTCTTGTAGAAATAACAGGCAGCATGCCTAAAAAACATTAATTTATTTCACTATCAATAAATTTCAGTGGTCAGAGTTACTTAATTTAGCCGAAGTTTGTTAAACACCAAACATGTTACGCAGTGCTTCTGTATTTTGTACTTACTGTAGTTAATATACTTTAGAATCCAAAGAAAGATGATATGCTATGTGTGTATAAAAATGTTATCCACAACAATTATGTCTTTATACTATGAAATGCCAAATAAAATATTTTTAAATCTCAAACATATTTTTCAATCAGGATTTTGTGCGAATTTTTCAGAAGCAGATAGAAATTAAATGTCTTTATGTTTTTTTAATAAATAAATTCTTCCTTGGTGTATCTCTATGGGCTTCAAAGGAGTTTTATGAAATGTAGGTCTAGCTCAATTTATGTAAACTATGTAATTAATGTGGAAACATGTAATCTTTGCATCAAAGGCCATGTATCAATACAGTATCTTATGCACATTGTTGCAAACTGCACTTGTGCATTCATCACATTTTTCATTGGTCCCACGTATTAAAAGATTTTAACATGATTTTGGATATTGGAAATAAGATGATCAATAAAATAGCTTGTGATCCTTGATGTTATTGATCATGACAACATGATCAATAACAGCTTGTTGTGTGAGTTCTTTCAACTCCATAGTTGATTTTATCATACCATCAATATGTGGCATTGTGACTGTCAATTTGATGAGATTGGCGTAATCTGGATCTTCTGGGCCAGTATAGCGCAATTTGGCAGAGAATGGTTCTGCTCCAACTACTCCTGACATACGAGGTTGACAAAGACCTAATGGAAAAAAAGAGAAAGTAACTTTACTTTATGTCCAGAGTAAGTCATCTATACTTTCCCTTGCATAATTCTTAGATGCACTTTTTTCCACTATATATGTTTCCAAAACAAGAATTTTCTGGAATGGCAGGTAAGTGCTTTGGGCAGCATTTACCAGAGGTTTGAACAGAAAATTATGCAAAAGAGGATTCAAACAGAAACCATTACTTGATCAACTGGATCACATTTTCAAAACCAGGTGATGAAACTGCACCTGTACGTTCTCAGTTGCATGTGTCTACCATACTTGCAGAGTTAAGTGTGAAGTGCCATACTTTCTTACAGAGGTCCTCGGAGGCATATGCTTTAATTCCTCTCACCCCCTTAAACATTCATAGCTTTACAGAGGATACCTGATCAGTGTTCAGTTGGTTTTGGCACTGGACCAGGGTATGGACCTATATATGCCTTCATAGGACTCTATGAGCCTCCTGTTCCATTAGTGACCAAAATGTAATTAGAATAATTGTGTCATAAACTAATTTTAGTGGTAAAGGATCTCTAGAAATCCTTTACAAATCCAATCTGTGCTTGAAGCAGAGCCAGCTTCAAAGTTAGATCAGGTTGCTCATGGCTTTGTTCAGTTGAGTTTTGAATTTCTCCAGGGATGGAGAATCTACAGCTTCTTTTGGCAACCCATAGGAGAGCTGCTCCAGCCCTCTGATCTTCCTCATGGCCTCCTCTGGACTCGTTCTAAC
>NW_010312137.1:0-10534 GCF_000700745.2 Antrostomus carolinensis
TATTAATATTATTATTAATTATTATTATTCTTTTTTGTACATCACTGGAATTTCATTATCTTCTGCTAAATATTTACAGAACCACACCCACCCCTATGTGTACACCTCAAAATACAGCGTTGAGCTCATCCATAGGCTCTGCACACAAAGTGATGCTCCGGGCACGCGTGTCCCTGTGGGAACGTTCACCTGCCAGCCTTGAGGATGTCAAATGGAAATGAGGTGACACCAATTAGCGCTGATAACTTCATCAATGAGTTGAGATTGGTTTTGTCACTACCTGCCCTGCGAGCCTACGTGTGCCCCTGCTGAGTTCTTGTTGGACCAGGATGGTGACGTGAGGGATACGGGCTCGGACACGGGTCCCTGCAGAGCCCTGGGCTATTTCATCGTGAGAAGAAGTGATGTGACCTTCCAGGAAGGTTGAGGAGAGCAAAGGGATAAAATAAAAACCTCTCCTTAATTTAAAATTAACTTCATCCTGAAAGTTTCACCTCAGAGCTCCACTGTTCCCTGCGCATCACATCCCCTGGCTTCCTGATTTCCCTTTTATTCTGGTGATAAATTGAGAATGGATAAAAACCTCTGGTGAAAACCACCTGCAGGAACCTGTCTCCTCTCGTTCCTCTCTCTCTTCTCTCCAGTCTACCCCAAGAAAAATTTAAATTAGAAAAAATAACACGAGGAAAAGGGATAAAATAAAATAAAATGAAGTACTCTGTACCGTTCTTAAACGACGTTAAAAGGTGAAGTCAAAACTAAGCGACGTAACCCACCCCACCCCAAGACTATGTACATAAAAAGACATGAAGATCTCTTGAAACATAAATATACAGTGTACAAATCCAGGTGTCACCTAAAAGGCTGAAGATGCAGAACTATTTCACAGACAAACACACACACACACACACAAATAAAAAGCAAACCAAACTCACCGCGCCGAGGGCAGACAGACACACGGCCACGACGTTTCGAGGGGAGATGTATTTGTAGGGAAGAGACCCAACCCATCTTGGTGGTGGTGGTTCTTCATATCCCCACGTGCACCAAGGAAAGGTGCTGAGTGGTTTCCAGGAGGTGGGACACAACCCTACGTACACGTCACGTCACTACGTTCTATTGAGGGTGAGAGGTTGGGAAATGGGATTAGACCCTGAGTCCCCCCCATTATTTCCAGGCACGTGCTCTACTGGGGCAGTTAAAGGAGAACCTCTAACTGGTGATCCAGCAGGTTCTTTTAATATTGCTCACCACCAGAGATACTTGGTATCTCTCAGTGCAGACTGGGAATTCTGCACCCTGTGCTTGTTAAGAATGACCATGACTTTCATGGAAATAATTACAGCCTTGATCAGGGTAAAAGCCTAACGGAGGTCTTTAGCCCAATCTTAACGAGGTTTGATTTCTACAGCACGGACACGCTAACGACTCCCACGTACAGCAAAGAGGTAAAGTGACAATGCAGTGTCTGAATTCTTCTAGCATTCTCCTCGAGGGAAGATGTGAGAGTGGTTTAGGAGGACGTGGGGAGGAGGAGAACTGGGGTTTGATGGAGGAACAGGTCCAGCTCTAACTGGAAACGTAGGTAGACAACCAATGTGGGTGGACAGCCAATGTAGATGGACAGCCAATGTAGGTAGACGGCCAGTGTAGGTAGACAACCAATGTAGGTAGACAACCAATGTAGGTAGATGGCCAATGTAGGTAGACAACCAATGTAGGTAGACAACCAATGTAGGTAGATGGCCAATGTAGGTAGACAACCAATGTAGGTAGACAGCCAACAGACACTTTTAGCTTTACTTGATACGTGGGTGGTTTGTTGGGGTTTTTTCGTTGTTTGTTTTGTGTTTTGTTTTGTTTTTTTTATGGCATGCAATAAAATTCCTAAGACAACTCTTTGTCCAAAGCACACGGCATCTCCAATCCCACTGGTGGGATCTCAAAGACAACAAGTAAAGCTAAGAGTCTGCTTGTGTGTGTGAGTGAGTGTGTGCACAGAGGGGAGGGAGGGAAGGAGGGACCAGGTGAGGAAACGTCCTGTGTTACTGAAACCAAACTCTTCAGCAAAACCTCCTTCCTTCTATCGTTGGCCGGCCTCCCGGATCCGGCAAGCGACCGCCGTGATGAGCGCCGCGCCTTTGCCGCTACCGTCTTCCGACTGCAGGAAGGTCACTTCACACTTTGGAGACAAGAGCTTCACTGTTTCGTGCATGACGGTGGAGAAGCTGGAGGGTACAGTTATAGGGGGGGAAGGAAGGAAAGAAGGAAGAGATGTTGATTGAACTTGTCTTGGGTTGAAGGACCAAACCACTTGGTATCTATCACCAGAGTTGCCTTCAAACAGCATCTCCAACAACGCTAGAGATGCAGAGGAGAAAGGTGGATGGAGAGATTGCTGCCAGGTAGGAGGCACTGGACAGTGTAACTCTCCATGCTCTGGCCCAACTCCAGATTTAGCACAACATCATCATGTTCTCCCTCTACTCAGGACTAAATGTGACCTCCTCTCCAGTCCCACCAAGCCCTGAGAGCACTAATAAACCTTAATAGCCTTGACAAGCCTCACCTGGGGGTTCTTCAGGGCCCTCCCTCTACCCATGGGTCCCTGAGCCCTATTTAAGCTCAGCCCTGTGGCTTTAGTCCTCACATGAGCAATGTTGTCCAAGGAGCACCAGCCTTCAGCTCAGCTGTACTCAAAGGTCTGCTTGGCTATGGGCCTTCTTGATCCACATCATGGACTGACTTCTTGGTTTAGACCTGCCTCATCCCCATGACTCTGCCTGAGGATCTGGACTCCTGGTTGAACCTGGTCACCATCTCTGGGTCAACCTGCTCTCAGGTAATGTGGGACTGGCTCCTGGCTGGTGCAAGGTCCCTGCTGTATTATCTGTCTTGGTGGCCCATCCTTGAAGGAGCAGCTGGTTCTTGCTGTCCCTTGACAAGAGTTTAGATCAGTGAACTACTGGCAGCTCTTGAGACCCTAAAATATCTCCTCTCCTCTCCAACAACCACGTGAAGCTTTCCACACTGGCTCTTACTTAGCACAAGTAGGGGCAGATACACCAGTGTGAGCCCCCTTGGAGGACAACCACACATCACTGAGCAACTCACTGAGGGTGGAGCTTGTAGAGGGTCCCATCCACGCCAACTGTGACCTTGAGGAAGTCCAGCCCGCGGTTCTCCCGGATCTTGTCCACCACAGCTGCCATGCCAGCTCCACAGAGCTGAGCTGCCCGCCGGGCCACCACTGTGCACACCTCCTTCACGATGATGCTGTCGTCGCATGTGCTCTCCAAACCCAGATGCTGGAGGATGGAGCGGACCTGGAGCAGGGCCAGGCAGTCGCTGGGGAGGACACGAGGGTCAGGCAGCATTAGGAGATGGTGCAACTTGGGTGTGTGGCTTCTCCTTTCTTATCTACATCCTGCAGAGCCCAGGGCCTCGCAGCTCGGGTGACACGCACTGGTGGGACTCTACAGCTCCTCTCTAACCTCAGCTTTCAGATCTGGATGTGGCTCTGATGTCACATCCTAATCAGTGAGGTGACTTCAGGGCAAAGCCATTGACTTGGAACATGACAACTACTGAACCTGTGGCCCCTCTATGTCCAGAGGTTTCTGTGTTGCCAACCCCAGACAATTTCTGGACCACGTGGATCTTGCTGACTTATCTGTGTCCCCCCACCCTATGTCACCACAGCTCCAGGACTTCTCCCACAAGCCCTGGGGACACTTTCCCCAGACTCCATCTCTGCTCTGATCTGCAGCTCTAAGGCCAAAGTTGGTGCTCACCCCACCTGTTGGATCTCACCTTTCGATCTGGGACAAGAACTTGGTCTCAAAGATCCCTCTGGTCTTCAGCCTCTCTGAGATCCGTCCCCGGAAGAGCAGCCCCCGCTTGGTGAAATCCATCAGGATGTTTCGGACGATCTCCCCCAGGTACATCCCACTGATCATCTTCTCAAACCTGGGAAGGAGAGAGGGCAAGGCTGGACATCAGGACAAGAAGAGACACTGGGTCTGGATCAGGATTCCAGCTCTGCCAGATGCCTTTGCCAGACCCTCCCTGGCCAGACACCCTGGAGAAGTCCAGCAGTGCAGTCCCCACTCTGTGGGCAGGGGACAGGGGACACATCAGTGCATTACAAAGCCAGACTCTGCTCTGCTCATCATCCTCTGATGCTTTACCAAGAGGCTGATGGGCCACCACTGAACTATTCCTGGACACTCAACCCCACCAAAGCCACCACGCACCTTTGCTTCCCAGGGTTGAGAGACAGCTCATCCACTGCCAGGTCAAACTCTGTCCGTACGTCATCCAAGCAGCCGTTGTCACCAAACGCCCCCCACTCCATGTTGACACACATCCTGCCCTCCTCCCCTTCCACCAGCTCCACGTTCCTCATCTCCTCCATGTAACAGGCGTTGCTGCCTGTGCCTGCAGAGAGAGAAGAAGCATCATCTTGCAGTGGGGCTGTTGGAGAAGTGGGGCACGTACGCAAGATAAAAGCCCTTAGACACCTTCTGGAGCATCCCATGGGGATGGGTTTGGGACCATGGGCAGAAGAATTCCATAAGAAAGTTTCAGTCCTCACCAACTATCAGCCCAACTTCACAATATGGATCTTCGTACCCACAGGTCATCATGGTGCCAACTGTGTCATTGACCACCGCGACCACGTCCAGGTCGAATTCCTGCAGAGGGATGGAGTTCTCTGGGTTATTCCTGGAGGACACAGCTTCCTACATCTCCTTCCATGACTGGGAAAGGACCTGTCTGCTGAGTGTGGGAGTCCTTCAGGCACCCACAGACTTCCTGCAGCCCCACATGTCTGCAGGTGGACGCTCAAACTTCAAGACACAACTGCAGAGGAGCTGGGACAGCCTGGCCAGAAACAGCCCCCAGGGCAGGAGCTCTGGGTGGTCTGCACTGAGGGAATGAGCTTGGTGTCTTCCTAATTCATGGTGAGACAAGTCTGCTCCAGCCCTGGCCAGAAGCCAGCTCTTAGCTCCAGGGTCTGAAAATCCAACCTCTGGTGATGACTAAGGGTGGCTGTTAAAATTCAGACACTCATTAGCCCTGTGCTCAGCCCATTAATTTGCTTTCCAGGCCAATTAAAGATGCTAAAGACAACCAGGACGTGAGAGCAAGGAGCCAACTTCTCACAGCTACGTGGACACTCACCTCTCTCCTGTGAATCGCCTCCTTCAGCAGGCTCACCACATCTTCTCCTTCACAGCCAGTTGCCTTGAAACCTTTTGTCCACTTCAGGAGAATTCCCTGTTGTGGAAACAGCCCACAGTAACTCACCCAGGCTGCTGGGCAGGAGGGATGGTCACCCTACGTCCACCAGCTCTTGGTGGGCACCACCCAGCATGTGGAGGTCTGATCCTCACACGTGGAGGATGCCTCAACTGGGTTGTCACCAGAACTCAAGGGATCTGTGTTTGCTTTGATGGAGCAAAGAGGCTTTTCAGAAGCACTGGCAGCTCTGAGCTCCTGCCTTCCCCTTCTCTTGGGTCTCTATCTGACCCACCACGTGGTCATTGCTGCTGGTACGTGGAGTTTCCAGCGTGCTCTGGCCTTGCAACCAGACATGGGCACTGGACATGCTACCAGGTGGGTTGGAGTTACCTCATCCAGGTTGTTCTGCTGGCAAGGGAAGGAGAATGTGAATCCCAGCGGGAGCGACACACCCTTCATTCCCATGTATTCCAGGAAGTCAGAGATGCAGTGGACAATGTGGTCAAAGAGCTGAGGTCAAAACCAAAACAGGAGAAGTTACCATCACAGCAAGAAACTCAGCTGGACACCAGCCTGCCTGACCCACTGGAGATGTTGATCTACTCCCAGCTTTGAACAGAGCAGGGTGTGAGGTGAGCAAGCCCAAAACACCTCCTCTTTCATCCTCTTCCCCACCAACAATGTGGTCATTTCACCCTGATACCTTCTCCTTGCAGGTCCCACACTGCACCCAGAAGGGATGGAAGGGGCTAGTGGGGAGGTGACCAGCTTCCCCATGATGACATGGGAATCTGGTTCCTCTGCAAAGTATCTCCAGAGCCCGTCTGCCAGAAATACTCCCAGTCCCTGAGCACTGCCTGGAGTGGTTTGCAAAACTCTTTCCATCTGCAAATAAGTCTCTGGAGACATCTCCTACTGCTTGTGTTGTGGTTTCTCCACCTGGGAAATGGAGATGATTCTTATCTGCCCCTGTGGAGTGTGTGGGATCTGGGGAGGTTCAGTGATGTCTGGGAATTAACACCATTTCTAACCTAAAAACCAGTCTCGAGCTTCTCAAAGCACATTTCAAACTCCAGAGCCTTGGGCAGAACTTCCTGCTCTAAAGGCAGGAGAGCACCAACCTTCTCCACCCCTGGTTTTAAGGCAGAGCAATGCAAAACCAGCTCCCGTGGTCAGGCACCAACCACTGTCTGCCACTTCTGCTGCCACCCCAGGGAAGGTGCCCCAGTTCTCCACCTCCAGCTGCCTCCATCCTCACCTCCTCTCCTGTCCCCTGCATGATCTCCACCGGGATGGAGTAGATCTTGTTGTGCATCTCAACGCCGCGCCTCATCCCGTTCCTCACGCGCACCAGCAGCACCCGGAAATTGGTCCCTCCAAGGTCCAGGGCAAGGAAATCTCCTTTTTCTGAAAGCCAAGAGAGAATCATTAGGAGACAATCCCAACAAGAGGCATAATGAACGTGGTCCAAATCAAGAGAGGACCAGAAACCAAGAGGTGGCTGAGAATGGAGACCAGCAAGAGCAGGTAGGAAGGTGATGGGGTGGTTTCCTCCAAGGAGATCATGGAGCTTGAAGCCAAAGGGGCAGGTGCACACCCAATCCACCGACGGAACTGGGAGCACAACCCAGGACAATGGTGGTGAGAAACTTGTGGTGGCAAAAACCACAGCAGGCTTTGTGTGAAGTCAAGTGCAGAACGTCCTGGAGGCTCAGCTGCTTTTCCCAGTATCATACTGGAAGTTAAAAAGCTCTGTCCCACTCCCACCACAAAGATGGAGCTGCCCATGGCAAAGGTCCCAGCCCTTCCCTCAGAGATGCAGGTGTTGGAGCAGTGATATCCATGGTACCTCACCTGTCCCATCTGGAGTTGAGCACACGTAGGTGGGCAGCATCTTCACCGTCGCCTCTGCGTGCGTCTCCTTGCCCAGCCCGTTCTCCATCTCTATCCTCATCCTTTGCTTCACCTCCAGGAGTTGTTCATGGCTTAATTTGAGGGCCTCCAAAATCTTCTGCCGTGCTTTGTGCTGGGCAGCCAGTCTGTAAGCCACCGCTGTCACCATGGCTGCTCCTTTGCCACTTCCATCTTCTGACCTCACGAAACGGATCTCACAGTCTGGCAGCAGCTTCCTCACCGTCTTATGGAGGCGTCGGGCAAAGCTACGGAGGAGGAAAGAGGACCTGAGTTATGCCACCATGGGTGATGTCACCTTCTGGGGTGGGGTTGTAAATCCCTTTGGGATCCATACGGAGGTGCCCAGGAGGAATATTGGGAGATGTTCTACTTGTGCCAAGTTTTATCCACAGCTGGTAGGAACAGATCTCTTGTCCTCTCTCACCCTCTCTCCCCACCAGCCTTGCCCATCCTCATGGACTCACTGAGGATGCTTCTTGTAGACGGAGCCATCCACGGCCACTGTGGACCGCAGCCGGTCCACCCCCTTGTTCTCCTTGATGCGCCGCAGGACGGCTGCCAGAGTGGCCCCACACAGGTTGGCTGAGCGGGTGGAGACAATCTGGCAGATGCGATGGGTGGCCACACAATCTTCATGAGATGGTTCCACGCCCAGCTTGGTGAGGATCTCATGGGCTTTTTGCAGCCCTTCCTTCTCCCTGCACATCAAAGAACAAAGAGGGATTCATTCATTCATTCCAGCTTTCACCATCTGAAGTGTCCTGGTTTGCTCAGTGGACAGCCCTGTGATGGGTCCTGTTTTCCCCCAACACAGATGTCAGGAGATGGGCTGAAACCTCAGGAAACCATCCAGATCCTACTTACTTCTCAATAGCAGAGACGTATCTGGTCTCAAAGTGGCCAGTAGTGAGCAGATCTGGTGTGAGCCTTCCTCCAAACAAGAGCCCTTCCTTGGCCATCTTCACCAGGATGAGTCTGACCAGCTCTCCCATGTACATCCCACTGATCATCTTCTCAAACCTGCCCATGGAGGAAAGCACAAGATGTGTCTGTTTGGCTGCACATGCCACGAGGTGGCCACAGACTGACTTTAAAAACACTTGGCAGCCTTTCAAACCCAAAGGTCAACTTTCCAGGGTCATTTATCCCACCACTGAAAAACTAAAACCATGTGGACACAACCATAATCCTGCCAGGAGAACCCATGGCTACCTGAATGGGATCTATCAGATCCCAGCAGAGACCCACCACCCCCCAAAAAAAATCACCTGAATGGGATCTATCAGATCCCAGCAGAGACCCACCACCCCCAAAAATCACCTGAATGAGATCTATCACTTTGCAGAGACATCCCCCTCCCCCCCAAAAAAATCCCACCCATGCTTCCAGGAGCCATCTGGAGAATGGGAGGTCTGTAGGACTTCGATGTGGACATTAGGTGGTGGTGTTTGCCTTGGTTGGCAGATAATTTCATGGAAAACATGTTCAAGTGCAAGGTTCAGGAAGGAAGAGGGTATTGAGTGCCTCAGTTGGGTGTACCAACCCAAATTTCTCATGCAACCATTGGCGTAGCTGACAGGGCAGAGGACATGGTGACCTAGTTAACTGGAATGACCTCTTCTGTCCCACTAACTCCAGCTCAATGAGAGGAGGGACAATGAGGAGCAAACCCCGAGCCAAGAATCTGCTTACAATTGTTTGCCAGGGTTGAGCGAGCCCATGTCTATCTCGCGGTCAAACTCCGTCCGGATGTCGTTGAGCACGCCGTCGTCACCGAAGGCTCCCCACTCCATGTTGATGCACATCCGACCTTCATCCCCTTCCACCAGGTCAATGTGTCTCATCTCCTCCATGTAACAGGCGTTGGTACCGGTACCTGGACCGAGCACGGGGGTGTGGTGAGAGAAGATGTTGCTTTTCCCTTATTCCTCATTAAATTCCCCAAGTTGGCAACAGCCAAATGCATCATATAGAGCAAAGATGGAAGAACACAACCATTGGGCAATGTTGGTTTTCTACCATCACTGTCATCTTGCTTTTTCCCCCCAAAAAAAGACCCTAAAACCTGCAAGAACCTTAATCATAAAATCATGGAATGGTTTGGGTTGGGAGGGACCTTAAAGCTCATCCAGTTCCAACCCCCCTGCCAGCAGCAGGGACACCTTCCACTAGACCAGGTTGCTCAAAGCCTCATCCAACCTGGCCGAGAACACTTCCAGGGAGGAGCAGCCACAGCTTCTCTGGGCAACCTGGGACACTGGCTCACCACCCTCACAGCAAAGAAATTCCTTCTAAAGAGATAATCTGGAGTTCATGGAGAGATGGACCTCAATTCTTCACCCCCATGCTACAGCTCACCCACAATGAGGCCAACTTCACAGTTATGATCATCGTAGCCACAGGTCATCATGGTCCCAACGGTGTCATTCACCACGGCCACGATGTCAATGTCAAAGTCCTGAGATGGTGGAGAGGAGAGAGAGAGACACTGAGTCAGCATGATCAAAACAGAGCCAAGGTGCAGAACCCTCAGTGTCCTGTCCCAGGGAACCACGTGTCCCCAATCCCACCACCCCAAGAGCTGGAGATCTGCCCAACCTCTTACCCCTCTTTTCTTGATGGACTTGCGTAGCATGGACACCACATCTTTCCCTTCCACGCTGCTGCATTTGAATCCCTTGGTCCATGTAACCAGGATGCTCTACAGAGAAACAAGCAGAAGAAATGCTGGGAGGATGGAACCACCAAGCCAAACATCTCAAAGGCTGGATGGAGACAGGGGTCAGTCCCTCCCTGTTCTCCCCAGCTGTGGTATCAGCCATCGCTTCCGCATCTCCGCGCAGATAAAGTTTATGGCCCTGCAATAGCACACGAGCTGCTGGTTCCTCCTCCTGGCAGGAGGGAACGTGATGCCCATGACCAGGTTTTATGGAGCCCTGGAGCAAAACCTGTTCCCAAGTGTAGGAAGAACTCGGTGACCCATCTCTGAGGGATAGGGGGTCTCACCATCCCCCATGGCTGGAGGTACTGGGTGTGTCCCTACCCAGCAAAGCCACCAGAGAGATGGAGAGATGGACCTCAATTCTTCACCCTGGGGGGAGGGAGAGGACTCAATTGCATTAAAAATCTCCAACCCTGGAGCTCCAGATGAGGCAAATGCCGGCTTTGCCTTACAGATGGGGAAACTGAGGCACGGAGAGAAGCAAACAGGACGAGGTCACTGGTGACAGATGCTTCCTCTCCCAGCTTCTTCATTTTGTTTTGTTTTGTTTTATTTGATTTTTTATTTCATTTTATTTTATTTTTATTTTATTTTTAATTTTTTAATTTTTATTTTCATTTTATTTTCATTTTATTTCATTTCATTTCATTT
>NW_010312138.1:0-4284 GCF_000700745.2 Antrostomus carolinensis
ATCCCCCCCTGCCCACACCAAGGGCTTCCCAGACCCGGCTGCCCATCACCGTGGCCTCCAACCCATCACCCCTGAGCTCAGCTCGAAGCACACCCACTGCACCACAGCAAGGCTGGGCCAGGCCTGCGGGCAGGTGCTGGGGCACGGGGTGGCCACCCCCGCACCTGTTGGTGCGGGTGCCACAGCTGCAGCCCACCCCGCTGCCCCGACAATGCATCTCCCGAGCATCCTTTGTGGGGCTGTGGGGACAGCGTAATTGTGCCTTGGCACTGATTTCACACCCTCTTAACGTACCAAAGATGATGGCTGAAGGAAGCCGAGAAGACTTAATTGTGCTTTCCAAATTGAGCATACGCGTTTGTTTCCTCCAAAAGAGTCTTTCTGGGAGGAATTGGCCCTGGCCAGGCTTTTCAATGGGAGCTGGGCGGGAGAAGGGGGAGCGCGGGGTTCAGGGAGGAAATAGCGATACTCGCCCTGGTGCTGGCGCCTTTCAGCCGCTGCCTGCTATGATCTCATTAACACATAGCGCTTGGCTTTCCTGCCTTCTGCAAACGGGTCGCTTGGCTCCAGGCAGGAGACGAACATCGCCTCTTGGTTTGTCTGTGCCACTGCCTCGCTGCTCACAGATGTTTCCAGCGTTACTTTTCCGTGGCTCATTGGAGAGGTTTTTTCTGGCAGTAGGAAATTCCCAAGTCGGACGCTTCCCCCAAGTGAATGCTGTACATACCTCCCTGGCTTTCCCTCCCAACAATAACGTCGCTTGGCTCCAGGCAGGAGACGAACATCGCCTCTTGGTTTGTCTGTGCCACTGCCTCGCTGCTCACAGATGTTTCCAGCGTTACTTTTCCGTGGCTCATTGGAGAGGTTTTTTCTGGCAGTAGGAAATTCCCAAGTCGGACGCTTCCCCCAAGTGAATGCTGTACATACCTCCCTGGCTTTCCCTCCCAACAATAACAGCCAAGCACTTCTTTTCACTCTGTGCTTCACAAACTTTAGCTAATGAATGGCTCCTTCTTTGATATTCCCCATGTGTTGATGCACTGGTTAATTGGGAGCGTTTCTCTTTGTCCCATAGGTGAAAAGCCCTTTTCCTGTACACACTGCAACCGGGCCTTTGCTGACCGCTCTAATCTCCGCGCCCACCTGCAGACCCATTCAGATGTAAAGAAGTACCAGTGCAAAACCTGCTCCCGGACTTTCTCCCGTATGTCGCTGCTCCACAAGCACGAGGAGACGGGCTGCTCCGGCTCTCGCTGAGGACTCCGCTCCCCCGGGCCTCTCACCACGCAAATACCTATATTCTAACTAGTTTCTGTAGGAGTTAGTTTCCTCCATCGCCATCGCGGTGTGCACCTGCCGGACGCCGCCTCTCCGGCCCCCGGGACCCTCACGCTCCTCGCTCGGTGCCTCCTGTGCAATGCGAAGGCCTGATCCTTCTCTGACCCAGTCCCTGCGTCTGAGGGTGCAGGGTGGACTCCGGTGCAAAGTGTGGGTGGCAAAGCGAGTGCAGAAACTCGGGGGACGCAGCCCTGACCCCAACCCGCTGCTGCCGCAGCCCCTCAGCAGGTGCCCCCCGCTTGCCAGAGGCACTCAGCACCTTGCAGGGTTGGACCTGCACCCTGGCCCTGCCACCGGTATCAAACATTGCCACCATGTAGCTTGTGGGGGTTGGGGGTTTTTTGTGTTTTTTTCTTTTTCTTTTTCTTTTCTTTTTTTTTTTTTTTTTTTACCATAACCACTTGGTAACTTTTAAGAACCAATTTTTTTTTTTTTTTAATGAAGGACTATTAACCCCCCCCCCCCCCCCCCCTCCACCCCAAGTGTATATACGCCGCCTGTAGAAGGTGTAACTATGCAATAATACAGTATCCCAGTAGTTGTGAAGCAGCTGCTTCTCCCCAGCACAATGACAATTTGCAATGCCTGCGAGATTAACAGTGTCCATAAAAGGCATGGGTAGCCATTTCAAACACCAACCCTGTTTACAGAGCAGCTATGCACTCAAGCACCTGTTAATATGACTCTTAACAACTGCTTTTCAAGAGCACTGTGACTAATAGCAGGCACTTGTCAGCCGATACAATGGTGGCCTGTCCCAAGGCTGCCCATCGACAGGTGTGTGCCAAAAGCCCTATTTATGGGTATTGACAGGTGCCTCCTGAATGCATCTTTCTTTGGACATTGTTTTCATAGAATCATTACAAAGAGGATGTTTACATTTCAAAGGTACACTGGTATTTATATTTTTGTGCCACAATTTTGTACTGATGAAACTTTTTATATAATTATATACAGTTTATTGATATTCAATAAAATGGCTAATTTATAATAGGGGTTTTGTGGGTGCTTAGGGGGAATATGCAGCAGCAGGTGTGGGTGGGAGTGCTGTGGCTCTCCTGTGTTGTGAGGACCTGTGTGCTGGGCTCAGCTCTCCCATTCCCACCCTGGCCTCTGGCTGCAGGTGAAGGGCAAGTGGCATTCACAGGAGGGGATGTGCAGGGCAGTTGCCTCTCAGGGAGGAAAAGGCAGGCTGAGTCAGTTCCTGCCCGAGGGCTGGGGAAGGGGCAGCTGTGCGGTGATGCAGACGGGGGATCGGGCTGCTGGGGGTGCGGTGGATCTTCCTGGCTGCATGTGGGAAGCACAAGGGCTTGCCCTCATCCTCCCAGCCTGCCCAGCTGGATGCTGGCTTCCCGGCAGGGCTACTGGAGCCCCCGGAGCCTGGCTGTGTCCCTCGGTGCTCCCGAGGCAGCAAGTCCCTGTCACAGCACAGGGGACAGCCCTGCTGAGTTGGTGGGCTGTCCCCATCCCTTGGCAGGTCCCTGAGCCTCCCCCTGAGCCTGGGGATGACTAAAGCACCAGGCACCTCAGTCAGCTGAGCCTCTGGGTGACCTGATGTGGGTGGTGTGGCCGTGGAGGTGACACATCCTGTTGTCACCGCAGAGCCCTCAGCAAGTGGGGGGCTGTTCCCTGCTTCCCCACAGCCAGGAGGGGACTGAGGGGCAGGTGCTGTGGGATACCCCAGGTACCTGCCTCTAGGATTTCCATCATGAAACTATCCTGACGCCCCAAACTACCTGCCTTGTGCCTTCCCAGCCACCTCCCAGTTTGGGGTGCTTCAAGGACAGTGTAGCCAGTCTTCCACCTGCCTCCCCCAGGGGCTGGGATTTTGTCCTCTCCATGCATTTCCTTGATGCCATCTCCAGGACATTGCTTTTAACCAGGGAATAAAAGCATGTGCCCCCAGCACTCATCCCCCATCCAGCCCGCTGGCGTCCAGCTCCCCGCTCCTCCTCCACGGGCTGTTACAGAGCAGGAAGATGTGTGTGGCTGTAAAAGAGAGCAGAGCTGCTGCTCAGCCCTTCTTTAATTAAGAGCTCGCTCAGTGTAAACCGACTTTCCCAGCCGAGTTGGACTCATTACTTGATTATTAAGCAGGGCAGGAAGTTTTGGGTTTGCTCTTGTGTGTGCTTTTTTCTTCCTTTTCCCAACAGGAAGCGGGGGAGGGGCACTAATTACTTTCAGCTTTCCATCCATAAAATCCTGCAGCCGCAAAAGCAGCTAAATAGTTAAAAAAAAGGACCAATTTTGACAACGGACCACCTGCAGGAACTGGAGAGGAGGGTCGGGAGTGGGTAAGCAGGGAGCAGAAGCCCACTAAGCCCTGCGCAGGCTGTCTGGCCAGCCCAGGTTGGTGTTGGCTTTGTGGCTCTGACATGGAAGAGCCCTCGGTGACTGCTTGGCTCTAAGGCCCTGCAGCTTGTGCATCCAACCACACCGCCCAGGCTGTGCCTTACCCCAGTCCCCGCGTGCTGTGCTGTCACTGGTTTGGATGGGGACCTTTCCTGCATCGTTGGGGCCATTGCTTCTTCGCTGCATTGGCACCCACCGGGGAGCCCTGCCAGCTCCCTCTCCATGGGCTTCACCCAATATTGGTTAGGCAGGCGATGAGTTGTGAGAAACCACCCCCCTCAGCAATCTTTCCTGCTCTCAGTTGTGTTCCTGGCTTTGTCCATAGCCTGGCGGGGACACAAGGCTTTTAGAGAGAAGGTATAAAACGGGTGGAGGACAGGACTAACAAATCCCGCTGGCATTCAAACACAAATGCAGCCTTAAAACACTGGAAAAAAGAAACGCTGACTGTTCTGAATCACAAAAGCACAGCCCACTGGCACTTGGGCTGCTGCTGCATCTGCTTCCTTCCCTGCCTTGTCCAAGCACCTTGCACCCCAGGGACCCGCTGCTGCTCAGACAGGAGCACCCAGCACCCCAGGGACCCGCAGCTGC
>NW_010312138.1:4359-4717 GCF_000700745.2 Antrostomus carolinensis
TGCAGGGTGATGGACATAGCCCATCCTCTTCTGTCTGTTCTCTGCCCCCATACACCTTTGGGGCACTGTGGTAGAGAATTGCACCCAGGAGCAGGGCCTGAGGATGAGTTACAATTGCTTTTTCATTTCATTTTTGGAAGGAAACCCCCCAGAGCAGCATTCCTGGCATCAAGGGAGCAAGGGCAGCTGGCAGCAGTGCCATGGTCCCCTGCCCTTGGTCACCTGCTCTTGCCCAGGCAATGAGCACTGCATGGCAAAGCCAGAGGGTTCATGGCAAAACCTCAGCAGTTTTTTCCCCCTCTCTGTTTTAATGCCACAGGAACTAAACACACCATAAAGCCACTGCCACAGCCTGGCT
>NW_010312139.1:0-11756 GCF_000700745.2 Antrostomus carolinensis
CATCAGCAAACTTGCTGAGGGTGCACTCTGCACCACCAGCGACATAATTGACATAGATGTTGAACAGTAGTTGCCCCAGTATTGACCTCTGGGGTACACTGATTACCTACTGGTCTCCAACCAGACTTTGTTCCAGTGATCACCACCCTCTGGGCCTGGCCATTCAGCCAGCTTCCAGTCTCAGCTCACTTGTTCTGTAGATACATCCCAACATCCTGTGTGTAAGCATAGCCCAAGTTACCGGTATTGCATGTACAGTGCTCCTGCTGATGTTGCTGACAGTAGCCACTGGTCTCAGATATGAGCACAGTGGTGGTAGTACCCAACTAATGAAATGAGCAGGGCACCTTTTGAAAAACAGATGCGATTCTGGGTTAAAATCTGACTTGACTTCAATAGGACCACAGCTGAACATTTCTGATTATATCATACGTTCAGTAAAAATTGTAATAAAATGCTTTAAAGCTAATTAAAGCAGTTAAAATGTAAAATAGATTAAGAACTCTCAAAGGTAATGAAAAGCAAAAAATACTATCACTGGGTATTAAGAACAAGGAATGAACGTTTTACAGGACAGTACAAATGTGGTGAGGAATCGGAGCTGTTAGAAGCTTTTTGCATTGAGAGGCCTTTGGGAAGGGAAGATGAGTATCCCTGAAACAGCAAGATGGGCAGAGATGAATTGTCTTTACTGACCACTCCTTAATTACTTGTAAGGCAGGATATAGATATTTTTAACAACATGTCTTCCAAAAAAGAGAGAGGCTAATTTTCGTGAGGGTTATATTTCTTTCAGTGGAGAAAGAACTGGAGAATGGAAGAGATGGGATGTCTCTGGGGTCCTTCAGTTCTTGATGGCTGAATGTGTCATGACAGGTGTGCATCTGTTTGCACATGAGCACACACACGTGAGGAGATGGCACGTTATGAAACATACCTCTAGACACCATATACCTGGTTAAGTGTCTTGCTTCTGCAGGACCTTTTCCTTTTGTGCAAGCCCACAAAGGATTTGATAACTTGGTATCTCTTGAAACTTTTGTACTATTGCAGCATTATTCTGAAGTGGATTGTGTTTACCAGAATTTAGTGTTGAGAGATGGGTCTTCTGCTGTTTCCCACCCCCCCCAAAAAAAGATTAAATTTGTACTATCACATAGGACTAGGGTAAGTTAACAACTTTGGTTTCCTAAATTGGATCCTAACATATTCATTATGTTTTAGGCACTTCGATATCCGTACTTCCAGGTTGGTCATGCCCTGGGCATTCAGGAGCTGGGGAAACAAAAGGAACTGCATAATGCTAAATCGTCTCTGCATATCAAGCCTGTCCCTCCAGCACAACCTCCTCCAAAACCTCACGCTCGCATTTCATCGAGGCCTTTTCAACAAAGCCAGTCTTCTCAGCACTTGGTGTACCCATATAAGACAGACAACTCTGGGGCTGAGCACAGTAACTACTTACAGGAGGACAAGTCTAACCAGGTTATTCTGCCTGCAATTCACAATAAGGTTCCTCAGCAGGTAAAGGTCCATCTAGCATAAGACATGCTTCCTGATATACTGCCTGATTTTTCCTTAACTGTGTATCTTTTTCTTGTTGTCTTTCAAGGTTCTTACGCTTTACTCAAAAGTACAGGAAATGAGAATAAAGAATAGTTATAACTTTCTGCTAGCAACTGAAAGTCACTCTGTTGAAATCTAAATCCAATTGCTATAAAACAAGCAAGTCAGTTTCTCATTTCAAAGCTATTTTATGCTTCTTTTCTTGTAAAGCACCAGTTAAAGGATGACAGTGTAATTTCATATGAGTAAAAAGGATGTACAATGGTCAGAATATTAATGGAACTGATGCCAGAGAGAAAAGCATTAAGATAAGTAGTATTGAAGTGAGGGGGAGGGAGGTTATTGCCTTCATCCATTTAAAGCATCCAATATATGTGACTGAGAATAATAGTCCCTTCAGGCTTCTATGCTGGCCATGGAAAACAGCAGATTCTTCTTTCAGCATAAGAACATACCATTGCTGTTGATGATAAAAGGAGGCTGGATTCGTAAGATGAGGGACAAGAGCAGACAGTGTGAATGCTGCTGCTAAGAGATCAGTCTTAAGTAGGGTCTGCACTGGCCATGTACAGTCACACAGGGTTGAAATGTACTGAGGAGCTTGAGTGGCTGAAAGAAACAAATTTGTACCTATGTTTTCCTGTAAGAAAAATACGTTTTGTAGATGTCTAGGCACAGGCTCGTGGAAACAGAAACGTGCATATGCAGTCTTGTACTCCCAAGGTGGGTCAAGAAATAAAAATTGAGTGTGAGCTAATTGCTTGGGAGGTGTATAGTGAAATATAAATAGAATTGGAATTGAGACCTAAGAAATTTATTCTTTGGTCAGTGCAAGATACTTTATTACAGGATGAAATGCAGAAATATATGTTATAATGTCTACCAGGTGCAGATTGTGTTCTTCGTATGTGTAATGAATGATTGGTATTCTGTTGTTACAGCTCTACCACCACTTGCTCTTTGAGAAAGGGGGGAAAAAAGTCCTCTGTCATCTTGTTTATGGTGTGTGTGGCTTTGTTTCTTTTCAATCTTTATAACAGAAAACATCTACTGGGACTGAGAATATAAATGGTGAACTTAAACCAAAAGCTAGGCGAAGATGGGGACATCTTGCTAGAACAGTGAAGAGTTCTGAAGACTGGGATGACTTGGAAGACCTTAATTTCAGCTCTTCCATCACGAGGATGGACTTGAAAAACAAGAAGCAGCAAAGTGATGAAGCTCTTTGTAGGTAAGTTTGTTTCTTTTATGTCCATGTGCTATTTGTTCTTACTTCCTTAGGCTTCACCTCTTTTTTCATAATGTTACTCTTTATGCTTTCTGTGGATCTAGAAACATATCCAGGAGGGTAAAGGTAAAGGACATGCAGCTTGTCTCTGTCCTGCTTTGCCTTTGCTGCTTGTTGAATGCTGACCTTTGAATTGCAACACATTTTTTGATGGACAGTACACCCTTCTGTACAATTCCTTGTTCATTTTTCCCCACTAAAAATGATGCTTAGCTGAAGTCTTCCTAAGTTAATCTTTGAATATAGACTTTCTGTTTCACATATGAACCATTTTGACATATTCCATGCATATGAACTGTTTTGGGTGACTCTGAAGCTACAGTTTCCATGGGTCATACACAGTAGAGAAAATCATACTGAGTGATCTATACAAACTTTAAAAGCAATGTGTAAGGGAACTAGAAGCGCAAATCTGATTTTCAGGGCCACTTATATGGCTTCAGGCAGAAAATACTCTGTTTTCTGTGTGATTATGCTGTAGCAAACACACTATGAGGAGATGATTCCTGGAGATGGGATGAAGATGAGAAGGCCAACTGTGGATAAATATATGCTATAGGAATTGGACTAAGTGTAGCAATTTTTGGGTTACAGGTTTGAAAGCATTTTGGACCTGAAGCCTTTGGATGCTGTAGGCTCTGGCAGCAGGGCAACGTCCCATGTGACCTTTCCACGGCAGGACACTCCCACATTGGGAGTTTCTGCAGCAAAGCAACACTACTTGAGACATTCTAGGTATCTGCCTGGTTAGTAAAAAAATACTTAATTTCTTTTTATTCCTGTAATTCCAACAGCAGTATGAAATAGTCAGTGTTACATTAGACTTTGAGCTTGTGGAGGGAGGCTACTGCTTAAAGAAAATGAGGAGAGCAAGGACTTTGCTGATGTAAATGGCCATGATAGAAACTACATTCTAGCAGTCTAGCAACTGAGATAAATCCTGCTTACAGGGGGACAGGATTGTCGGCACTTCTTCCTCCTGCTGGATACTCTCTTATACTTTGAAGTGTGTTAGAAAATGTCTGTTAATGTGCCAAGCTATTTCCCTAAAAAGTCTGGTCTTCTAGACGGGAAAAGAAAGTGCCCTACATTTACCTCATGAGTATATAGTACTCATATATAATGAACAACAGAAGCTGACTAATAGTGGGAATAAGCTTTGCTGTAGCTTGGAGTTAAATAGAATGCAAATCCGTGTCTCTATAGAGGAATTGCATGTCTGTCTCCATGTTAACCTCTGTTCTGAGGCCAGCACTGGGGCAGGATGAAGTACAGGCGGTGGACAGCATGTCTGCCTGTGTTTAAAATGAGCTGAATATTAATGTACCCTGTTTCATAATTTCTGTTTATAAAGGCAGTATTAGCTGCTCCGTCACTTGTAGTACTAATACTTCAAAATTAATTAAGTAAACTAGAAGGTATCATGATGGTAAACTCAGTCTTTTTTCCTGAAACAGTTATTTTCAGTGACTTCCAACCTGGATCACTATAGAGTTTGGGTAGCTAAAATTTGTATTACTAGAGGAGATTGTAGAACACATTGATCCCAAGCCTGCTTTTACCTTATTATAAATTGTTAGCAGATCTTTGCATGTGAGGTACCCTGCTTAAATATGGGATGTATATTAAATACAAATAATATGTGACATATGAACTCTACTGCAAACTGTTTGCACAATCTGTGGTTTCAGTAGATACACCAAAGAAAAGTACAGTACTATGAGAAATGTAATCTACCATTATTTACTCTTCGGTTATCTTGTCACTGCGAGGCTAAAAGCTGTAACATGCTGTGTGTGATACGAAGCACAGATTTCATTTACATAGCAAGGTTCACCGTCTTTGACTTGAGAATATTTGTGGCCTTGATGTAAGGATCCTGTCCCTTGACAGAAGCAGCCATGGATGCTTGTGGAACTACTTACCACTGTTATCTTTGCAGAAGTAGGGCCTGTGGCTGGTCATAGCATTTCCATAGGAGAGGATGGGAAGTAACCCAGGGGCATGTTAGGAGTGAAAATGTTTTGGTTAATTTCACTGAACTGGACGTAGGCTTTAAGATTGTACATCAGACAGAATGAATGCAAGCCTGTCCAACAACAGAGATTTCAGCATGGTAACTTTTGTGTTTTGGCAACAGGAATAAGCACAAAGAACAGCATAGTCTCCACTTCACACAAAGAGCCTGTTCCGGCTAATCCCTGGCCGAGTTCTGGTTTGCCTGGGAGAGCTTCCGGTTTGGGAGGAAGTATTAACAGGATGAATTCAGGTAAGAAGCTGTGCTTAACACTGAGAAAAGATAATAGGTGATGTCTGTGCAATTCCAGACAGCTGTATTTTGGGGTCACTCCTTTCTAATGCCTTGTCAGCTCTGAAGATGAGTGCTACTGTGTCTGTTCTTTCCATCGAAATCGGTTACGAGTACTCTTCCTTGGATTTGGAGACTGCCTTCAACTGAAGCGTAGTAATTTCTTCTAATGAATCCCCAGAAGTCTGGTTTGAAGTACCACGTGCATAGAAGGTTGGACACCTTAGGTCTCTTCAACCTGAAATATTTCATCTTGCCTTCAGTTGCCTTTGCCAGTTTTCCGAAGTCAGATTTTCAGGTTTCCAAATTATTTTAGTCCGGCTGGTACATAAATGACTGTCATAGAGGAGGAAGCTGGTCTAAATTGAACTAGCCATACACACCACTCTTGTTGTGTGAATAAAGCAAATAAAATACATCATCCGTCATCAAGTCTTTTTAATTGGTGCTGTTTAAATTAGTGAAATAATTGTAGCTTTAAAAAAATCACAGAAAAAGTGCAAAACTCTTCTATTTTTCTTCTTCAGGTTTTGGGGGCATTTGGTATTTCAGGTATTTAATCCCTATTATTTGATTTGAAGTAATTTATTTGTAGGTTTGTACATTAGATTTTACCAGATATACATAAACATGTTGTAAACATGTTGTTGTTTCTAGATCGTGTCTGTGTATTTCTTCTCTAAGGCTTCCTTGGCTTTAGGTTTCCATGTGATATTACAGTTCTGCAGTGCAGTACTTGTTTTGCGTATGTTGTTATAAAAATGATTGATTGAGAAAGTTTCTGTTGATTCTTGGCCCAAAGAAACATTTTGGGCCTTTAGGAACTCTGGTTTAGAAAATAAAAATCTTAAAATTTTGGATGTAATTTAATCAGAAAATTGTTCTTCAAAGATTCAAGATGGGAGGGTGTTGTAAATGGCTAAACTACAAGAGAACCTTTATATACGTAGCACATGTCTCCTTCCTGGCTCTTCTACAAGTTTTCATTTCTTTTCTAGCTGCATAGGATATCATTATATTTCTTTTCCTTTTTTAATTATTACCACCATTTCCCACAACATGCTTTGCCACTGCTCTGCTGCTGTAGTACATTATCAGTGTACGTGCAGTGGATCTGATCTGCTCATGCTGACTTGTTTAGTGTCCGTCTGCACTCTGACTCCAGACTGTTTTATTTAGAACTATTTTTGCTCCAATTTCTGCAGCTTATCCTACAGGTCAGTCATATCTGTTCCTGCTTGTTTTAGGGACAAGTTTCATAGCTGACTTCCGAAATTTGGAACATGAATCTGTCGCAGTTGATTAAGCTGCACTCTTTCTGGCTTCAGTAAGAGCTTAGTGTAGCACCAGAACCCCAGACTCACTGCACAGAAATCACGAGTGGGTATATTCATAGGACCTAGTTGCTGAAAGTCAAACAAAATGGTTCCAACTGAAATGCTAAGTTTTGAAAGCTTTGAGAAACCTTGAAAAAGCTGAGATGTCAGGGAGATGCAGAAATTGCCCTTCTGAGAGTACAGTTTGTACCTGTTTTCCATTCTTTAATGCAGTCTGATGCTGACAGTCTCCTGAATGCAGGTATGTATAGGATCTGTGGATTTCTAGTGTCTTCAATGAAGTTCTTGTTTTCATCAGTCCATGATCAGGCTTGGTCTTGAATATGACCCATCAGTGCACACCTTTGTCATCTGTGGATAGTATGGGAGGTCCATGGTGTTGAGCTCAAGTGTTCCTTGCTATTTCTTTCAGGGCCCATAGGATCAAGTGGTCTAACTAGTGGTTATATCCCTTCATTTCTGAAGAAGGAAGTAGGCTCTGCTGGGCAGAGGGTTCAGTTAGCACCAGTTGTGGATCCATCTTCTAGTAAGTATAGTACCAAAGTTGTCTCGGTCCCTTGCTCATGACTCTGCTAATGCTGTGTATAGGCAGCACTGAACTACACATCTTTGCTTTACTTTATTTGTAAATATTTGATTGACTAGAACTGCAGTTTGTAACCTTGCAGAACTTCATATGGAGAAGGATTTGGTTTATTTTTACTTTGTTAAGGAAATACATGGGTTATCCACAGCTTATTTCAGTGGGACCTAGAGGATAGTTTGAGAGCTGGCACAGAATTCACACTTGTCAAATCAATGGTATAAATACTCCTTGTCTGATAAGCTTTTAGAGATTGGATCCACTACTGTTTCACATCAGCAAATTCTATTAAAAAAGGAGTCTTAATTCTTGGAAAAATAAGGATCTGGCCCTGCATCCAGTTGCAGTTCAATGTGGCCAGCTACTCACTGAACCTTTATCTCATGGCACTTTCTTTGGTTCTTTAGATTATGCTACTCTGAAGTCAGTAAGACCCCATCTTGGACGACCTCCGTTCAATTCGCCTACGAAAAGCACACCAAGGTTAATGCCTCTGCCACCACCAGCTCAGCCGATCCATGGGCGTGTTGACTGGTCTGCAAAGTATGGTGCTCACCGGTGACGTATGGAAATACTCTCTGAATTAGCGCGTGTTTCCCATGAGATGATGGCTAACATGAGACAATTTGATACTGTTTTATATACCTGTAAATTTAAAAGAAACAGATCTTCTATGAACGAGACATTTAGAAAGGGTTTTTTACTTTTATTTGTATTAATTTGAATACAATCTTGTACCTTTTTGTATAAAATTGTTTTGTTATATAATTGAGTCCAGTTATTTTCATAAATCTGATACATTTTGTATATATGGCTTAGGGGGTTTGGCATTTTTATACAATAAATTTTTCTAATGAACTTTTTAAAAATTTAACTTTTCCTTTATTAGATTCAACTTTTTTATAAAAGCGGATTAAAAAAGCAAAGCGGTGCAATATTGCAGTGGAAGAGAAATACTGAGGAAGGGGCATTCATTAGACACTTCCTGAATTTTATGTGCTAAATGAGGCTGTGTAATTTCAGCGATGCCATGTCTTGATGCCACACTTCTGTTGTCCTATACTCATTTGCTTTGTACTGCCATCAGAGGAATGAGTGACAGTCCAAACTCTCCTTTGCGGTCACTGAGAAACTGCTGAAAGTCAGTGGGAGGCTTTTTTTTCTTTATTTTTACCTTTAAAAGGTTTTTGTTGGACTGCTGCCCAGCTTTCCAGCTCCATTCTTTTGCTTGTACCAAATTTGGAGAATCTTCTTGTTTGGTGAAGGGTGAATACCCTTCTGTAGATCTGTTTTCTGACACAGCACTCTTGTCCTGCTTCAAAGTTGGTTCTTGGCACTGTTCACTATGAAAGAGAATGTGAACCTACCTCTGTTAAATTAATATAAATGTTCTAATGATTCCTAAGGAGAAAAATCAGATTCTGTTTCTTCTTTTTTTGTTGTTGAGAATATAAGATCTGAAGACATATTTAAGACAGTATTAACAATTATAAAGCTGGTTTCAGAGTAACAAAGTCCTGGTGTTATGCCAGCAGCATAATTTAAGGAAACAATATACATCTATGTAGCTGACTTGAATTTCACAACTGTTATAAATCTCTTCTCAGAAAAAAAAAAATCCAGAGGAAATGAGTCATTTTAAGCTTACTTCAGTTCTTCTTCACTTTAATACATCGTCACTTACAATGTGAAGAGTATGTCAGCTTCTGTAAATTAGGCCCTCAGGCTCTACTGGGATCTTACTTGGTCCTGCTAAAAAACGCTCTAAAATTGTGATTGATTTCACAGAAACTGATAAAGCCCTTTGAAGAGCAGTTTAACTCGGTTTATAAGAAAAAAATAATGATCAGGTTATAGAGAAAATAGTCCCATAGTCTGGTTTAATTCTGGACTGGAAAGGAGTGCCAGAGTCCAGCTGTCACCAAAGATGCGTTTAGGTCACAGTCAGTATTTGGCTGTTCCTGCACCTCCTTCCACAGTGCTGTGGGAGAGCATCTTTTATAGCTGAAGTGTACTGTGAAAATGCATCTTCCTGCAGGAGTGTACAGAGATGCCCACATTCCTGAGCTCATTTTATGAACCAATCAGGCAGATAGTTTATTCATGAGACTTAAATCCAGTCTAAAGGGATCAGATCAGGTATGGTTCTCAGTATCCAGCCATTTCTAAGCGCTGGCCTTTTCAGTACTTCTCATGGAAAGCGTGTGGGACTTGGAGGAAGCTGAACCCTAGAGTAGTAGGCTGCTGGCTCAGTGCTACAGGGGTTACCACGAGGAGCACTGGTCACTCTTTGCTTTCATGGACTCAGTCCACAAAAAAGGGAGCAAAAGGGTCTGTGCATTAAAAAAAAAAGTATGGATGTAAGACTTACACATGCCAAGGACATGTTACGTGTCCATCTACTCCGTTATTTGTTTGTAGCGAGTACTAACTCCAGACCATGCCTAACTGCTTCCAAAGCAGTGATGCCAATGCACAGCAGTACAGTAAAGCAGCCATTCAGTTTCTAAAGCACACAGTGGTGATGTCTTTGGGTAAGTGGAAAGGGAAATCTGTATATTTGTGTTGGAAATGAAAAGATAGTTGTTTCTCTGGGTGGAAATAAATATCTGTATTTATGTCTAGATATCATTTAATTTATTTTATCACTGAATAATTGGTCTCAAAAGGAAACACCCTGAACCTATCCTCAATATCCCTAGACCTAAGTAGTCAATTTAACCAGTCTGTTCCATACAATTAATTTGTACTAGTGGAAGCAGGAGCCCTTTGAACAAGTCACGAGAACGGGCTGCTGAGGTTTGGGTTCGTCCTACCTCACTGCAGGCACCTGAGTATGAGCTCCTTTGTTGGGAGCTGACTCTAAACCAGGGGTGAGTGAGAATCATCTCGAGAAAAATTTGGCTCACCTGAGAACTTAGCAGCCCTCTGGAGATGCCTGGGTCTCTCTACTAAAGATGGGGACCACTCCATGTGTTTAAAGCTGTACAGGATGAATCTGAGCCTGGCCTGTAATCTCTGAGCCTTTATAGCATTCAGGTTTTGTTCAGTCCAGCAAAAAGATTAGAAAATGAAGTAGTACCTCTTTTTCTTTTTTTTTTTTTTTGCATATTTCTTCCTTTCCCAAATTAAAGCCTTTATTTTGCAAAAAAAAAAAAGCTAATAGTACCCAGATTCACTTCTGCTAGTTTTAACTTAGTGGGACAGAAAATTAGCTAAGTATAATGGCAGCATTTGTAGCCTTTACTCAAGCAGATTCCTACTGAAGTTGGCAAAACTTCCGAGCGAGGACTGAGCTGCCCGAGCTGTGTATTTTGCTCTGCTGCCTCAGTGTGCAATACAGATGTGGAAAAGACATAGGTCTTTATTATACTGAAATCTGGACAAGCAGCGTATCTGAGAATTTATTGTACGTAACCTTCTACTTTATGTTTTAATATTTAGCAGCATCTTTATGCAAAATGTTTTTAGGATTCTACTGTTTACATTTTCTCAGGCTTATGCACAACATGTAATAATGACTGTTGGAAATAAAGGGGCCCGACAGTGGACTCGGTCACTTCTGTAAATCCAGATTTTCGTACAAGTATTGTGTAAGTGCCATGATATTAGCAAAAAGAAAGCCAAAACAAACCCCGAGCCACAAAACCCACTTCCATGATATCACTGTATCCAATAAGGCTGTTGAGTAGGATGTTCCGTAATGTGAAGAGGAAAACATACAATGAAAGAACATTTTTGAACTTATGTGGCATGAGAAGGTGGAGTTCTCAGAGTGAGTAAAGAAATAACGGTTCTTGTTTATTCAGTGTTTTTGTTCAAAAATGTTATAAATGTTTGATTCCTTCTGTGTCAAGTCTGCCCGGAATAAAGTTACTCTTGAAGACATACTGACTGACTAGAGTCTTGATCTTTTATTCATTTTTTAATAAAAGCACTTTAATTTGGCTTTTGTTTGGTTTTTTTCAGTTGTGGGTTGGTTTGGTTTTTTAAATAAGCCTTACATTTGGTGTCTTCTCAGAGGGGTCCTGCCTCCTGGGAGCCGTGCTCTTCCTGCAAATTCATTGGCCACGTGATTGGAGCCTAAGCACGTAATTTCTGCGGTTTCCCGTGAGCTTCATGTAAAGCTAATAGTTTAGTCTTTAGATGTCCACTCCTCTGAAACTAACTGCAACACTGAATTAAAACAGGAGATGCCTGGCACCTCAGAAGAAGGACAGGCAGTTGGACCAGATGATCATTGTAGGTCCCTTCCAACTGAAATATTTCTAGTCTGGTTTATGCTATGCTATAATTGTTCTCAGTGTCTTGTGTCAGCTCTCCTCAGCCTCCTCCCCTTGCTTTCAAGGCAGGAGAAGCTGAAGGCAGTTGCTAATGTACAATCCCATCCCTTTTGCTAACTGTTCAAGTGGGCTTAAAATTAATTGTTCAGGCGATGAACTAGGTGAAAAATACACGTACAAGTGCAAAGATGCTGGATTGTAACTGGCGTGTGCATAAGGTGAGGAGCTCAAGGATTTGTAGGTGACTGGGGGACGGAAGTGGGAGAAGTGTGGTGGTTTCACTCCTCTGGATTGCAGCCGAGCACAGCCGCTCTCTCGCTCTCCCCTGCAGGGAGTAGGGGAGAGAATTGCAAGTCCCCCAGAGAACGCACCCGCTTTCCGGTCAGCCCTG
>NW_010312140.1:0-525 GCF_000700745.2 Antrostomus carolinensis
GGCCGGGGTGGGGGAGGGGGGGGCAGGTCCATCAGCACCAGCCGGGCCCCCCCCGAGCTCCGGCCAATCACCTCGTTCAGCCGCTCGGCCGCGTGCATGCGCCGCACGTTCCTCCTGCACACCACACCAGTACACACCAGTACAAACCAGTACAAACCAGTAACCACCCCCCCCGCACCCTCCCTGGCCTCCCACTACCCCCCACACACCTCCCAGTACAGCCCATGGCCTCAAATCCCTCTCTACCAGTATAAACCAGTGCCTCCCAGTAACCCCCAGTGCTTCCCAGTATGGCCCAGTGCCTCCCAGTATAACCCAGTGAGTCCCAGTATGGCCCAGACCTTCCCTGTGACCTCCAGCGTGACCCACAACCCCAAACCAGTAAGGCCCAGTCCCCTCCCCATCATTCCCAGTATAAACCAGTGCCTCCCAGTATGCCCCAGTCCCTCCCAGTATAACCCAGTGAGTCCCAGTATGGCCCAGACCCTCCCTGTGACCTCCAGCGTGACCCACAACCCCAAACCA
>NW_010312141.1:0-1536 GCF_000700745.2 Antrostomus carolinensis
CCAACCCAAACCATTCCATGATCATCAGATATCATATAAACTGGGGGGGGGAGCCAAGCTGTAAGGGGGTAGGACCTCACACCCCCCATCTGGGTGAGGAGGAGACCTCCACAAGGATGCTGGGGCTCTCTGCCTTCTCCCCCACCCTGTGTCAAGAGGTCCAGCTCCTCTCCTTCCCCTGGAGACACCAAGGATCACATCCTGCATGGCCACACGTATGGGGGGGACTCAGCACCCCCTTCCTGATGGAGACAGGAGCATCCCTGGGGGCCACCCCCCGTGTCACCCCCAGAACCCTCCCCACAGCCAGCAGACACCCAGGGAAATGGGCAGATGTGCTTTATTAGGGGGGAGACAGAGGTTGGGGAACAGGGGGGGCCAGCCCCACCCCAGCCCCACCACCATTCCCACCCCAGAACCCCTTGGGAACAGGGGCAGAAGCTTCCATCTCCCCCCCCAGCAGCCAGTTGGGGGGTCTGCTCTCCCCCCCCAGAAAGGACAGGCACAGCCTCACCATCCCCTCCCCGAGTCCCCCACAGTGAGGCAGGGGAGAGGTTTCTCCTCCAAGGATCAGCAGGATGGTGACCACCATCACCACCAGCCCCTCCTGAGGAGGGAAGGAGACATTGTCCATGGAAATAAAGTAGAAGGCAGCGTGGTGGGGTGGTGGGGACCTCAGCTCTCATCGTTGATGGCCGTGCTCTCCCCACGCAACAACCCCTCCCTCTCGGCTGTCCCACCGCTCTCCTCCACGCGCCGGGGCAGACGGGCAAGCAGGGGTCTGTGGAGACCATTATAAAGAGCAGCACCCACCAGTAGAACCCCAAAACCTAAGATCTCCAACCCATGGAAGGTCTCCCAGCCCACGGCCAAGCTGACAGCCCAGATGATGAGGGTACGGAGACTGTCCAGCACCATGCGGGTGGTGGCACTGATCTCCTTGGTGACACTGATGCCAGCAAAGTTGAAGAAGGCAATGCTGCTGATGTTACCCAGCAGGGCCAGGGCGATGAGGGGTTGGTGGCCAATCTGGCAGAAGGCATCTAAGGCATCTTCCAAGGTCTGCCGAGGGTTCCCGCTGAAGCTGCCCGCCGGGATGTAGTACATGGGCACCAGCAGCAGGGCCAGGATGATGAAACCGAAGAAACCTGGGTGTGAGTGGGTGACAAATGGGTCACCCACTCCAAGGACCACCCATCACCTAACCCTCCCTTGCTCCATGGAATCCAAACCCTCACAGCAGCCCCACCTCTCATCCCAGAATTGCCCTGGGGCTCGGGGAACTGCTGGTGGGTCTGGCTGGAGAAATCCAACCTCTGGCATCTTGGGGAAGGGGATTTTCCCCTCAAAAGAATCACAGAATCAAAGGGGGTTGGAAGGGACCTCAGGAGATCATCTAGTATTCCTAGTAAAAATCAGAGTGATGGATTGTGCTGTCAGAGACTGGAGATACAGAAAATATATTTAGATCAAGGACTTCAGCCTTTCAAGTGCACAGGAGATGAAAGCTAGCAGAAGCAAAAGTTTGCTCTATGA
>NW_010312141.1:1774-2147 GCF_000700745.2 Antrostomus carolinensis
GGAACTGGATAAGCTTTAAGGTCCCTTCCATCCCAAACCATTCCATGATTCTATGTCTTTAGAAGAACAGTTGGGGAAGTTCTTTAGGACCAATGTCATCATGAACATCAAGCAGGACCACATCCCCCTCTCTGGAAGTGCTGCATGACCTTCAGCCCTGGAGATTGCACACGATGCTCATATAATGATATCCAACTGGTCTGCACCCTGCCCAACCTTAAAGGAGCTCGGGCAACAGTTAAGGGATTGAAATATGGTCCTCAGGCCAGGTTCCAGTAGATCAGAGTCACACAGGATCCCAGAATGGCCTGGATTGGAAAAGCCCTTGAAGCTCATCGAGTCCAACCATGAACCCAACACTGACCAGTCCCCT